>NC_084616.1:33269668-33382168 GCF_033978795.1 Nerophis ophidion | reverse complement strand
CACTATATTTATTCTAGTAGTGCCTTATATTCCAATTGGGCTTCTTACTTTATAAAAAATACAGAAACAAATTGTTAACAAAATAGTTTTGTCCAATTCTGTGCTTATCTATTTTAACAGAAAATGAATTCCTAATCTCATACTGTCAGCTCATTCGATGAAATTTCTAAAATTTAAGATTAAGTCAAATTGTCTAGCATTTTCGGCCATCTTGTTCACATCATTAGCGCAGAATTATCATCGTGTTACTTCACATGTTGACGATTACTTATTGAGGGGAGGAAGGCGGGAGCCTTTTCACTTTTTATTTCAGCAGAAAAAAATGTTCCAATTCTCAATAGCACAAAGTTTTACGTTATTGCCACGCAGGTTACATTTTATTCTCAAGCGCTCAATCATTATTGCTTAATGGTCAATGGTGCACATGCACACACACAAACACACACATGCATTACCATAAAGCTGGAGATTTAAGAACGTGTGCAGCTGTTTATATGAGGTCATTAGAATTATTGGAGCATCTTGGAAGTGAGGTTGGTAGCGCTACATTGAATCAAACTAATTGTTTAGGGAAGTGGTATGCGAGGCGTTTTATTCAACTCTTCTGAGAAATGTCGTAAAAGCGTTCAGTAATGCGATGCTACAATTCGGAGCAGATCTTCTATGCTTAGACAGTCCAAATGCCTTCCAGCACTACAACAGGCTTTAATGACCAGCTAACATCATGTGTTCCTGTCTCAGGCTTATTATAACAATGCATCTGCCTCCTCCCTGGTGCGACCTGTGACCTTTTATTTAGTACACCTGGTGCCTCCAGCCCCGACTTTGTGTGCAGCAACAGACCAGACGGCCTGTTGCCCGGTGGTCCGTTCTCACGGCTCCGACGCGAGCGCCTAAGCGTGCCTCCTCCGCAACGTTGCTTTCACGCGTCCAATTTTGGGCCGGCGGCCAAACTTTCACACCTGACTATGATGTGAGATGAGAGATGGCTTCTGAAGGCTTCATGCTAGATTTATTTTTGTACTTTGAAATGATCCACGAGAGCGGCGTTTACAGCACAACATTGTGGGTCAAGATGGTAGAGACGTTACAGCGCTGTGTTATTCTTTGTTATAGTGGGAAAAGGTGTGTACTAAAAGGTTCGGGAGCAAGTGGACAGCCGGGTGGGTCCACCTCTTCTGAGGGGGGCGGGGGAAGGAATCAGCAGGCGGCCCTGATAAAACCATCGTGCCCACCCCCCTTCCCCGAGACCAACGCGGCAGGGGGCTCGAGTGAAGACTTTTACCAGCCAGTTCTTTGCGACTCACATGACCGAGCAGCTCTTGGTCTTCTCCTTCTTGAACGAAGACGAGAGCAAATCCGACCTGCTGGGCAGGTGAAGGAGTCTTTTGGAGAGGCGGCGGGAGGGGCTGGGCTTGGCGAGGGGCTGCAGCTTGTTGATGCACGCCATGGCGGCGGTGCGGAACACGCTGTGGATGCTCTTCTCGGAGGTGAAAGCCGAGCACTCCAGGTAGGCCTCTGCACCCAGCTGCTTGGCCAAAGCAGAACCCTGGAACACAAGTTATTGCAGGTTTTTTTTTTATTTTACAGTCGCTAGGACACATTTCCCAATACTCAGGTCACTTTTTCAAACTTTTCACATAGTTCTACAAACCAACTTTCATCTGGTCACATCAGTTAATTTCACTTTCAAAATGCACTAAAACTAGCAAATCACTTAATTCACGTCTCCATCCATCCATCCATCCATTTCCCACCGCTTGTCCCTTTTGGGGTCGCGGGAGCCTATCTCAGCTTTAGGCGGGGTACACCCTGGACAAGTCGCCACCTCATCACAGGGCCAACACAGATAGACAGATAACATTCACACACTAGGACCAATTTAGTGTCGCCAATCAACCTATCCCCAGGTGCATGTTTTTGGAGGTGGGAGGAAACCGGAGTACCCGGAGGAAACCCACGCAGTCACGAGGAGAACATGCAAACTCCACACAGAAAGATCCCGAGCGCAGGATTGAACCCGGACCTTCTTATTGTGGGGCGGATGCACTAACCCCTTTTTACCACCGTGCTGCCTCATTCATGTCTCAAATCAACTCATTCATCCAGAAGACTAACAAAGATTGACAGACAACAAACACACTTTTCCACCCACAAAACAATGAGCTAAAAAACACTAACAACAGGTAACATTTGACAATGTTTTCTTGTGTAAAACAAGGACCTCTCTGTTTATAATTCACAGCAAAATATACGTTACTGGAATGAATCAGACATGATGCAGAATGCTTCAATATATTTTATGTCTTTTATTTTTAATTTTTTGCACTGATTAATTCCAAAATACAAGAATTTGTATACGACTCTTCCACTACTCAGCAGTTGTCAGCTTTTGTCATGAAATGGAAAGAGTAACACCTGTGTAGATGTTCATCTACAATGAGAATCAGCTGTGGTTGGTGGAATTGTCCAATTGTTTTTATAGCATCTAATTTTACGATTGAAAATACATTTCATTCAAATAATACTGTAGTGTTATTAAAGTTTTTATTAAGTTATTTTTTTGAACTCAAGTTGAACAGTTTTGAAAACAGTATGGAAGCATGAGCAAATTGGCCTGTAAGTACAGAGAGTGTTGGCCAAGTGAATAAAATAATTAATGAAATTTGAAAGATGTAGTCATTGAATGCATTTTGTGCCAAGGCAATGATAATTGATCGTCAGTTTAGCCCATTTATACTTCTGTTGTGCTCACTGTGTGAAGAGTTTTGAAAAAGTAACCTCAGTATTGGGAAATGTGTCCTAGCGACAGTAAAAAACTGTAATGACTGGTACGACAACACCATGGTCCTGAGCTGCTAAGATCCAAATACCACACCTAGGAAACGTGTGCAAACTATGAAATTGCACTAACTATAAGTAGGGATTTGTCGATCGATCGACCGATTTTTGTGAAAAAATATGTGATTACCATTGCAGATGGATGCCTTTTAATGACAATCACAAATGCAGATTTCCTCTGGCTAATAGTGTGTTTATTTTGAGTCCCTCAGCTGACGAGCTAGCAGCTAATTGTGTATCTCCATACACAGTGTGGAGTTGCTCCCCTAAGCTAATAATGATCGCCTCCATTCCAGCAAATAACCTGCATTTCGTAATATTTGAAGTATCATTGTCAAGGACGATGCTAAACATGTTACACACAGACAATGTCGGCATTGTGCAGCCAGAAGTAGAGGAGGAATGATGGATCTATAAACTGGTGTTGTTGATACCAAGGGTAGTATCATATATGGTCGCTACTACAGTGATTACGTCAATATTTTAATTCTCTTAAATCTTTTTCTGTTAATGTTTGCAAATTCAGGGAATAATTCCCTGAACACAGGAGGACTTTGAGGGCAAAAGGGATTTCAATGAGTAGTAGCTAATATTTGATTTAGGTATCGTGTACTATTAACTTTATTTTTGCTCAAACAATTGTATTAAATACAAGAGAATCAGGAACTACAAAACTCAAAACCAGTGAAGTTGTCACGTTGTGTAAATCGAAAATAAAAACAGAATACAATGATTTGCTAATCCTTTCCAACCTACTGTATTTCCTTGAATCGCCGCTGGGGCGCTAATTAATTCAAAGCCTCTTCTCACTCCTGCGCTTACCAAAGGCATGCGGTAAAGGTAAGCATGCGCTAATTATTTCAAAACCTCTTTTCACTCCGGCACTTACCAAAGGCATGCAGTAAAAATTTGAGTGTGATTTAGGGAAACCATCATGAAAAGCACATTTAATAAAAAAAAACATTATTATGGTCTTACCTTTACTTATAAATGAAGTCAGGCACCAGTGCCCCCCGCGACCCCAAAGGGAATAAGCGGTAGGAAATGGATGGATGGATGGAAGTCCATGCCAGATCCTTCTGATCAAAAGCATTGATAACTTGTTTATAGAAGTCTTCCTTATCTTTCTTCGGTTTTAAAAGTATTTCTGTCTCGATGGAGATCTTCCTTTATTACCTCCTGCGTTGATTGAAAGTCCAGTTTAGAAAACTGCAATCAGACCACTGCTATCAGTTAGCTCGGTTCCTCAAGTGCGGGCGACGACAGAATTAACCTCGGACAACTCCCCCTCCTGTTCTGCTCCGTGGGTGATCTCTTTATCTCACCGCTGCCACCATGAAGTTTTATTGTATAAAAAATACACTGGGTATTTAGGACTGGAACATGCTTTATTTCAGCCCGGTTGTTTACATAGCCAGCATAGGAGTGTTACATCCTAAAAGGTCTGTCGTGCACCCCCCGCGTCATATCCGTTCCAGCACATATCACATCACTCGTTGTCACTTCTTCTGCAACCGAGTAGTCGCAAGAAGGATCACTAGCGCCCTCTACCACCAGGAGGCGGGAGCCATTTAATGACTCATATTTGACAGACGCAGTTACGGTATATTAATAAAACATAGCTGCTTACTGTTCTTTTTAGCATGCTGGTATTCAATAGCTTGACCTTAAATTCTACTGAATAGCTCTTAATCTTTTTCCCTTCATGCGATTTCAAATTTTCGGTATTGAAATCACCCTCCTCAATTTAGAAAATGATGACAGGGGAAGTGTCACTCGTGACGTCACGAGTTTGACCCGGCGGTAATACTAAGCATGTGCTAATTATTTTGCAAAGCGAGTTTGACCCGGCAGTAATTCAAGGCAGGCGCATACTATATGCCCGGCGCCAATTCAAGGAAATACGGTATATTCAATTGAATAGACTGCAAAGACAAGATACTTAACGTTCGAACTGGTAAATTTAGTTGTTTTTTGCAAATATTAGCTCATTTGGAATTTGATGCCGGCAACATGTTTCAAAAAAGCTGGCACAAGTGGCAAAAAAGACTGAGAAAGTTGAGGATCCGTGAAGGCACCATGAATGCTGAAAGGTACACAGGTTCTGGAGCAACATATGTTGCCATCCAAGCAATGTCTTTTTCATGGACGCTCCTGCTTATTTCAGCAAGACAATACCAAGCCACATTCTGCACGTGTTACAACAGAGTAGCTTCATAGTAAAAGAGTGCGGGTACTAGACTGGCCTGCCTGTAGTCCAGACCAGTCTCCTATTGAAAATGTGTGGCCCATTCATACTTGCCAACCCTCCCGGATTTTCCGTGAGACTCCCGAAGTTCAGCGCCCCTCCCGGAAACCTCCCGGGACAAATTTTCTCCTGAAAATCTCCCGAAATTCAGGTAAAGCTGGAGGCCACGCCCTGTCCAGCTCAATGCGGACTTGAGTGACATGTCGACAGCCTGTTTACACGTCCGCTTTCCCACAATATAAACAGCGTGCCTGCCTAATGACGTTATAACTGTAGAATGATCGAAGGAGAGTTCTTGGTTTCTTATGTGGGTTTATTGTTAGGCAGTTTCATTAACGTCCTCCCAGCGCGGTAACAACACACAACAACAGCAGTCACGTTTTTGTCTACCGTAACAGCAATGTTGTGACACTCTTAAACAGGACAATACTGCCATCTACTGTACATGCATATGTGACAATAGCATCTACGGATTTTAGAGAGTGCAGTGCTCAACTGCGCACACAACAAGGAGACAAAGCACAAGAATGAGGAAGATACAGCCATGGCGACGCAGACGACAAGTAAGATGAAGAAATACGATTGTAAGTTCCAAGCCGCAGCTGCGATTGGACCTGGATAGCCTCTTGGAAGAAGTAGTGGACTACCAAGTGCTTGGCAGTGAAGATCTTCCTCAGGAAGCAAAGATTGAACTGGTTTTGGGCCATGCTAGGGAGAGATGGAAGATTCCAGACTCTAGTGCATTTGATGAGGGCACTTTTATATATATATATATATATATATATATATATATATATATAGATATATATATATATATATATATCTATATATATATATATATCTATATATATATATAGATATATATATAGATATATATATCTATATATATATATATACATCTATATAGATATATATATAGATATATATAGCTAGAATTCACTGAAAGTCGAGTATTTCTTATATATACATATGAAATACTTGAGTTGGTGAATTCTAGCTGTAAATATACTCCTCCCCTCTTAACCATGCCCCGAACCACACCCCCGCCCTCACCCCAACCCCCGACCACGCCCCCCCACCTCCCGAAATCGGAGGTCTCAAGGTTTGCAAGTATGGAAGCATTATGAAGCGTAACATAACACAACAGAGACCCTGGACTGTTGAACAACTTAAGCTGTACCTCTAGCAAGAATGGTAAAGAATTCCACCTGAAAAGCTTTAAAATTTGGTCTCTTCAGTTCCTAAATGTGTGTTGTTAAAAGGAAAGGCCATGTAACACAGTGGTAAAAATGCCCCTGTGCCATCTTTTTTGCAATGTGTTGCTGCCATTAAATCCTAAATTAATGATTATTTGGAAAAAAAAATGTGTTTCTTACTTCGAACATTACATATCTTGTCTTTGCAGTTTATTCAATTGAATATAAGTTGAAAAGGATTTGCAAAATCGTTGTATTCTGTTTTTACTTACAAATTACACAACAGGCCAACTTCACTGGTTTTGGGGTTTGTAGTTAAAATATTGTGCTGATATCGTTAAACTGTCAGTAACACTCACCATAAATAAATTGAAATATTTACAGTTAATACATGTGATTGGTATTAGAATCGGCCAAGCTCACTCATTGATGATTGGAATTGGCAACATAAAACCCTCATCAGAACATCCCTAGTTATTAGTGGGCGTGTTACGCGTGATCTGCTAAGATTGCATGTGCTATTGATAACAAGTGCAAAAGTAGTGCAGACCGCCCTATTTAAATGAGGACTTTGCATGCACTGCGCAGGATGTCACCCTGGAGACACTCATTTCCCTCCTCATTCATGACATCAAATCAACAATCCAACATGCACTGTGTCTTTACGTTGCACGCGCCAACTTTTGGGTGATATAGAATTGCCATCGAGACAGCAGAACCTATTTTCGAACACAGACGCTTTGGTGCGTTCTGGGAAGCGCCGCTGTTGTGATGGTGCGTCTGGAATGATCCAAAAATGCATGAAAGAATACATGAAAGTGTAAATTACCAGAAGTTTTTTAAGAGATATAATAATGAATATACAAACCCTGTTTCCATATGAGTTAGGAAATTGTGTTAGATGTAAATATAAACGGAATACAATGATTTGCAAATCCTTTTCAACCCATATTCAGTTGAATATGCTACAAAGACAAGATATTTGATGTTCAAACTCATAAACTTTTTTTTTTCTAAATAATAATAAACTTAGAATTTCATGGCTGCAACACGTGCCAAAGTAGTTGGGAAAGGGCATGTTCACCACTGTGTTACATCACCTTTTCTTTAAACAACACTCAATAAACGTTTGGGAACTAAGGAAACTAATTGTTGAAGCTTTGAAAGTGGAATTCTTTCCCATTCTTGTTTTATGTAGAGCTTCAGTCGTTCAACAGTCCGGGGTCTCCGCTGTCGTATTTTACGCTTCATAATGCGCCACACATTTTCGATGGGAGACAGGTCTGGACTGCAGGCGGGCCAGGAAAGTACCCGCACTCTTTTTTTACTAAGCCACGCTGTTGTAACACTTGTCTTGCTGAAATAAGCAGGGGTGTCCATGATAACGTTGCTTGGATGACAACATATGTTGCTCCAAAACCTGTATGGACCATTCAGCATTAATGGTGCCTTCACAGATGTGTAAGTTACCCATGCCTTGCGCTCTAATACACCCCCATACCATCACAGATGCTGGCCTTTGAACTTTGCGCCTATAACAATCCGAATGGTTATTTTCCTCTTTGTTTGGGAGGACACCACGTCCCAAATACAAAAAACAGGTAAAAAAGTTGGTTTTGCATAATAGCTACTTGTCGAGGGTGTATTCTGCCTTCTGCCCTTTAAGCCATCCAGCGGTTACAAAATGATAAAAAGTCATGTCGCCTTCTTTCTCAAAGCAATTTCTACGCATCTGCCAGCTTGCACGCACATGTCAGATCTACTAAATAGAGATGCAACAACAGTTTAAGTCATGATAAATTACATTACGAGTCCTAAATGGTTTTATTTGCATCTCCTCTTCCAAGTATTGTGGATATTCTAATAATCAGCATGCTGTCATCTCTCGCTACATCGTGCTTCAAATATTGCAACTTCACCACATCGCATAATTTTTTACATTTATTTTCCTTTTTTAAAACATATTTTACAAAATGTTTTACCTAAATTAAGCATTCTCAAGCATAAAAAAGGTCAAAAAAATAAAAAAATATCAATAGTATAGTACAAACCTAGTTTCCATATGAGTTGGGAAATTGTGTTAGATGTAGATATAAACGGAATATAATTATTTGCAAATCCTTTTCAACCCATATTCAGTTGAATGCACTACAAAAACAAGATATTTGATGTTCAAACTCATAAACTTTTTTTTTTTTCAAATAATAATTAACTTAGAA
This sequence comes from Nerophis ophidion, assembly GCF_033978795.1. Lineage (NCBI taxonomy): Eukaryota > Metazoa > Chordata > Actinopteri > Syngnathiformes > Syngnathidae > Nerophis > Nerophis ophidion. The sequence continues at coordinate 33,373,664 of NC_084616.1, read as the reverse complement.
TTTCATGGCTGCAACACGTGCCAAAGTAGTTGGGAAAGGGCATGTTCACCACTGTGTTACATCACCTTTTCTTTTAACAACACTCAATAAACATTTGGGAACTGAGGAAACACATTTTTGAATCTTTGAAAGTGGAATTCTTTCCCATTCTTGTTTTATGTAGAGCTTCAGTCGTTCAACAGTCCGGGGTCTCCGCTGTCGAATTTTACGCTTCATAATGAGCCACATATTTTCGATGGGAGACAGGTTTGGACTGCAGGCGGGCCAGGAAATTATCCGCACTCTTTTTTTTACAAAGCCACGCTGTTGTAACACGTGCTGAATGTGGCTTGGCATTGTCTTGCTGAAATAAGCAGGGGCGTCCATGAAAAAGACGGCGCTTAGATGGCAGTATACGTTGTTCCAAAACCTGTATGGACCTTTCACCATTAATGGTGCCTTCACAGATGTGTAAGTTACCCATGCCTATATGTTGTCTTTGTAGCATATTTAACTGAATATGGGTTGAAAATGATTTGCAAATCATTGTATTCCGTTTATATTTACATCTAATACAATTTCCCAACTCATATGGAAACAAGGTTTGTAGTATTGGCCACTAGATGACACCAAACCAATAAGATCACACTGTTTAGTATTCAGGCAGCATTACTATATTACAATAAAATAGTGTCTCATTATTTTGTAATGTTTAGAAGGCAATAAATGTTGTTTTATGCTCTAGCTGAGAAAATTTGATTTATAATTAATGATTCCTATTTTGCAGATATTCAAGCAGGCATGTCCGTAAGCAATTAACAGTGATGAAGGAGGGAATACTATTCTGCACTGATTGATTGATTCATTGAGACTTTTATTAGTAGATTGCATAGTTCAGTACATATTCCGTACAATTGACCACGAAATGGTAACACTGAATAAGTTTTTCAACTTGTTAATGTCGGGTCCACGTCAATCAATTCATGGTACATATTCATGGAGACACACATGCTAAATGCATGGTTGTGCGCTCATTTTGTTTACTCAAGAGACACAATAGTCTACGCATGAGCTTCGTAGATGAGCTATCAAGTTTACACGTGTGTTAATACCCGCAAAGTTTTAGTAGATCGATGTATGTACTGTGTTCTCTCCCACCTGCTCGTAGGTGGCGGGGGTCTGCTTCTGATTGGACAGTTCCATCAGCGTGCAGACGTCAGTCCTCAGGTCGATCTTGCAGCCAATGAGGAGAATGCGCGTGCTTGGGCAGAAGTCCAAAATCTCAGCTTTCCACTGTGGACAAACATAGTTTTGTCACAATGAATATTAACTTAAAAAACAGAATTTGCACAGTATAACAAACTCAAAACAAAAATAAAAGTGGCAAATTGTTATGTCCAATATATGGACAAAAGTACTAGGACACCTACATGCACTGCAAGACAGTAAGTAGGTCACCATCTCTGTTCTACTACATTTGACGAGGGTGAGATCAGGGTTCTCAAGTTCAGCCACACCAAACTCATCCAAACCTTGTGGATCTTACTTTGTGCATTAAAGCACAAATGGGTCTGTAACCATGCATTATGTAATAATAGTGTCCTAAGTAAGACATTCTGTAATAAACTTTGACACATCCTGTAACAACCTGGTGTATGTGTATATACATATATATATATATATATATACATATATATACATATACATATATATATATATATATATATACATATATATATACATATATATACATATACATATATATATATATATATATATACATATATATATACATATACATATACATATATATACATATACATATATATATACATATATATATATATACATATACATATATATATATATACATATACATATATATATACATATACATATATATATACATATACATATATATATACATATATATATATATACATATACATATATATATACATATATATATATATATATATATATATATATATATATATATATATATATATATATATATATATATATATATATATATATATATATATATATATATATATATACTACTCAGTGGCCTAGTGGTTAGAGTGTCCGCCCTGAGATCGGCAGGTCGTGAGTTCAAATCCCGGCCGAGTCCTACCAAAGACTATAAAAATGGGACCCATTACCTCCCTGCTTGACACTCAGCAATAAGGGTTGGAATTGGGGGTTAAATCACCATAAATGATTCCCGGGCGCGGCACCGCTGCTGCCCACTGCTCCCCTTACCTCCCAGGGGGCGATCAAGGGTGATGGGTCAAATGCAGAGAATAATTTTGCCACATCTAGTATGTGTGTGACAATCATTGGTACTTTAACTTTATATATATATATATATATATATATATATATATATATATATATATATATATATATATATATATATACATATATATATGCTGAATATAAGTTGAATATATACATACTGTACATATATTTGTATATGTACTGTATGTTCCTTCAATCGTCAAGAGACGATTGAGGGAACCCCTCATGAAACAGTTCTGTAGAGATGAAGTAGTCTTGGGATTTTTCCCACACATAGATATATTGCGCTCTACCACGGTATCAAGCACTATTCTCTGGATAATCGAATTAAAAAATACATATATATATTCTACGGTTTTGGAAAGTGAAAGATATGAAAACGGCCCTTAATAAATACAGTTTTGGTAAATTGACTTAATTGTGATTTCCCTCTCTGCATGAAAGTTTAAAACGAGCATATATTAATGCAGTATGAACATGAATGTTTTAATGTAGACACATAATCATCATACTGCTGCGATTATATGTATCAAGTGTTATTTCAAGGCTAAGGCAAAATAGCAAGATATACATTGTGTATCGTGACTTGGCTTAAAAATATCGAAATATTAATAAAAGGCCATATCGCCCAGCCCTACCTGTGATACATATATAGCAGGGGTTGGCAAACTTTACCACTCAAAGACCCATTTTGACCCGTTTCACAAAATAAAAAAGACAATGGTAGCCGCAACAATTCTCGCGTATATCAGCTAATGGCCACCCAGATAATGATAATAAGGGCGTGCTATGAAGCCATTGCCTTTGACGCCTTCTACAACATGTACAAACTGCTTGCCAGTCCAGCAACATGCTGTCAATCAATCAATCAATCAATGTTTACTTATATAGCCCTAAATCACTAGTGTTTCAAAGGGCTGCACAAACCACTACGACATCCTCGGTAGGCCCACATAAGGGCAAGGAAAACTCACACCCAGTGAGACGTTGGTGACAATGATGACTATGAGAACCTTGGAGAGGAGGAAAGCAATGGATGTCGAGCGGGTCTAACATGATACTGTGAAAGTCCAATCCATAATGGATCCAACACAGTCGCAAGAGTCCACTCCAAAGCGGATCCAACACAGCAGCGAGAGTCCCGTTCACAGCGGAGCCAGCAGGAAAACATCCCAAGCGGAGGCGGATCAGCAGCGCAGAAATGTCCCCAGCCGATACACAGGCGAGCAGTACATGGCCACCGGATCGGACCGGACCCCCTCCACAAGGGAGTGTGGGACATAGGAGAAAAAGAAAAGAAACGGCATATCAACTGGTCTAAAAAGGGAGTCTATTTAAAGGCTAGAGTATACAAATGAGTTTTAAGGTGAGACTTAAATGCTTCTACTGAGGTGGCATCTCGAACTTTTACCGGGAGGGCATTCCAGAGTACTGGAGCCCGAAATGAAAACGCACTAATAAGCCAGAGTCCTTTGAACGCAGATTTCTTGCCGGGACATATGGTACAATACAATCGGCAAGTTAGGATGGAGCTAGACCGTGTAGTATTTTATACGTAAGTAGTAAAACCTTAAAGTCACATCTTAAGTGCACAGGAAGCCAGTGCAGGTGAGCCAGTACAGGCGTAATGTGATCAAACTTTCTTGTTCTCGTCAAAAGTTTAGCAGCCGCATTTTGTACCAACTGTAATCTTTTAATGCTAGACATGGGGAGACCCGAAAATAATACGTTACAGTAATCGAGACGAGACGTAACAAACGCATGGATAATGATCTCAGCGTCTTTAGTGGACAGAATGGAGCGAATTTTAGCGATATTACGGAGATGAAAGAAGGCCGTTTTAATAACGCTTTTAATGTGTGACTCAAAGGAGAGAGTTGGGTCAAAGATAACACCCAGATTCTTTACCGTGTCGCCTTGTTTAATTGTTTGGTTGTCAAATGTTAGAGTTGTATCATTAAATAGAGGTCGGTGTCTAGCAGGACCGATAATCAGCATTTCCGTTTTTTTGGCGTTGAGTTGCAAACAGTTAGCGGACATCCATTGTTTAATTTCATTAAGACACGCCTCCAGCTGACTACAATCCGGCGTGTTGGTTAGCTTTAGGGGCATGTAGAGTTGGGTGTCATCAGCATAACAGTGAAAGCTAATACCGTATTTGCGTATGATGTCACTTAGCGGCAGCATGTAGATGCTGAAGAGTGCAGGGCCAAGGACCGAACCCTGGGGAACTCCACACGTTACCTTAACGTAGTCCGAGGCCACATTGTTATGGGAGATGCACTGCATCCTATCAGTAAGATAAGAGTTAAACCAAGACAGGGCTAAGTCTGACATACCAATTCGTGTTTTGATACGTTCTAATAAAATATTATGATCGACGGTATCCAAAGCAGCGCTAAGATCGAGGAGCAGCAACATAGATGACGCATCAGAATCCATCGTTAGCAATAGATCATTAGTCATTTTTGCGAGGGCTGTCTCCGTGGAGTGATTTGCCCTGAAACCGGATTGAAAGGTTTCACATAGATTGTTAGACGCCAAGTGTTCATTTAACTGCTCCGCAACCATTTTTTCGAGGATTTTTGAACTAAAGGGAAGGTGAGACACCGGTCGGTAGTTTACCATGAGGTCAGGATCGAGGTTAGGTCTTTTAAGAAGAGGATGAATAACCGCTTTTTTAACATTTTTCTAATGTTATTTCCTCAAAACAAGAGAAACTATTTTGGAGGGCAGTATCCGCCGTATATACAATCGTGTCAGTGTTAATAGAACCCAGTTGTAGCTGGGACGCATTGTCTTTAATCTCCTTTCTAATGACTTCAATTTTCTTACTAAAGAATTGCATAAAGTCATCAGCTGAGTGGGTGGAGGTACTGGAAGGAGTCCCTTGTTGGGTTAGCGATGCTACCGTACTAAACAAAAATTTAGGATCGTTTTTATTACGGTGGATGAGATTTGAGTAATATTTAGCTTTAGCTAAGGTAAGCATGCGTTTATAAGTTATTAAACCATCACTCCATGCTTGATGGTGCACCTCAAGTTTAGTCGTGCGCCATTTGCGTTCCAGCTTTCTACGTAATAATTTCTGAGCTCTAGTTTCTACTGTAAACCACGGGTTACGCTTTTTTGGAGCCTTTTTTAACTTTAGCGGTGCTATCTTATCAATGGTTTCACGCAGGGCGTCGTTAAAGTTGTTAGTGAGGTTATCAATAGAGCCCACATACTTTGGGAATGGTGCCATTACCGAGGGCAGTAGGTCAGCAAGAGTTGTCGTTGTGGCCGTATTAATGTTGCGGCTGCTATAGCAGTTATTATTATTATTAGTTTGCCGAACATGCGTCTGAACCTCGAATTTTATAAGGTAATGATCGGACAATACTTTAGTATACGGGAGTATCGTAACTTTGGAAACGGTGATACCCCTGACAAGCACTAGGTCTATCGTATTACCGTTGCGATGCGTGGGTTCATTTATTATTTGTGTGAGACCACAGCTATCAATTATAGTCTGGAGCGCTACGCACGGTGGGTCCGATGGGGTATTCATATGGATATTAAAGTCCCCCATTATGATTATATTATCGGCGTGTGTCACTAGATCAGCAACGAACTCTGAGAATTCATTGATAAAGTCCGAATAGGGCCCTGGGGGGCGGTAGATAACAGCCAGGTGTAGAGGCAGCGGTGTGACAGACCTCAGAGTAAGCACCTCAAACGATTTATATTTATTATTTATGTTAGGACTAAGGTTAAAGTTTTCATTGTATATTAGGGCGACCCCCCCACCCCTTTTAAGAGGACGGGCAATATGCGCATGTGTAAAGTTAGGAGGACATGCCTCGTTTAGCGCAAAAAAGTCGTTTGGTTTAAGCCAGGTTTCGCTGAGACCGATGACGTTAAGATAGTTGTCTCTGATGATATCATTAACAACGTTTTGGGAGACAATGATATTTTGTTTAAAACACCTATATTATAGGTAGTGGGCTGTTTTAGGGAATTTTTGATCAAATTATCCGTAGTAGCAATATTAATAATGTTGTGTTTATTATGCCCAGTGCATTTAGTATGATTACGACCATATCTAGGAATTGATACGACGGGAATTTTCCGATTGTTTGTTTGTTGCTTTGATAAACTGCACGCATCATAGTTAGCCACCTCAGTAAAACACATGTCCAACTCTGAAACACTCAAAGCAGAAAAAACTTGTTCTAATTTAACTGACTCCTTACCCAGACCAGTAGTCTCGCATCTTCCATTTAAATCCAGCTTCAGGATGGAGGGAAGTGGTCTTCTGTGGGGATTAGCTTTCTGCTTTGTTTTTAGCCCCGCTCGGCATCCGCGTTTCCGATCACACCGCTGGTGTCTGCTCCGTAGACGACCCCCGCTGCTACTATACTCCCCTGCTTCACAGGCCGCTGGATGTAGCCGTCGAAGTATTCCCGTGCTAGTTAGCAGGTCTAGCAAGCACGTGTCTATCAGTCCAAAACGGCCCGATATGTCCACATCCAGAAGTATCTGGCGGTCGTACGTGATCACGGAGTGACCACGATGTGAGCCATTCATAAAGTTTGTAGAATTGTCCGGTATTTCTGCCAAATGTTCCATATTTAGCAGGAGCTCCTCGAGGTCGCAGCCCTTGCGGGCGCCGCCATCTTGCTTCCGCAGATACAAGTACACGACTGCAAGGCATACTGGGTGATACAGGTTACACTGAAGGTTGTGATATAAACAACTTTAAAACTCTTACTAATATGCGCCACACTGTGAACCCACACCAAACAAGAACGACAAACACATTTCAGGAGAACATCCTCACAGTAACACAACAAAAATGCAACACAAGAAATACCCAGAATCCTTTGCATCCATGACTATTCCTTATACACCCCACTAGCACCAAACCCCACGCCCCCCCCCCACCCCCATCCCCTCTGTGCGTCGGTTGAGGGGGGCGGGGTTGGTGGCGCGGGGGTGTATAATATAGTGAGGGTGAGTCATGGATGCAAAGGATTCTGGGTATTTGTTGTGTTGCGTTTATGTTGTGTTACTGTGAGGATGTTCTCCCGAAATATGTTTGTCATTCTTGTTTGATGTGGGTTCACAGTATGGTGCATATTAGTAAGAGTGTTAAAGTTGTTTATATCACAACCTTCAGTGTAACCTGTATCACCCAGCCAATGTAGTCCGAGTGAAAATCTGAGAACGTTGACCCCGGGCATCTTAATCCGTAATCCCCCCGTTACAGTCTGGTAGGTCGGCGATTATGCAGCTCAGCCACATCAGAGTTGCCAATGAGCCGCATGCGGCTCCGGAGCCGCGGGTTGCCGACACCTGATATATAGTATTGTCATAATCCATATGACATGAGTGTATGCCTGTCAACAAGTCAGTAATATTTAATTGATGTAACTTTTGTCTGTAGCTTGTGGTCACATTCACAACTGTAATCTATAAAGTTACATCTGATTCATGTTTGACCAATGAAACAACCTGCAAGATTCTTAAGATGAATTCCAATGAAGATGAAATCATTACCAGAACACTGAATAAGGTAATATGTTACCTATTTTTATTTTTCCTTTCCCTCCTTTCTCTTACAATCTACATATTTATCTAATTTATGTATTGTTACATTTGAAATGATAGTGATGGTGATGACAGAGGAACATATTGTTGATCTTTATTATAGTTATTATTATTATTTTTATTATACTATTATACATTAGTATCATTACTTTAATTATAGTGTACTAATGATAAATGTCACTACTGTGTTATTACTGTTTACTTAACGAATTCATTTTTTTTTTAAGAATACTGGCATCATATTTGACTTATTTGTATATATTTTATCTGCTCATGTTGTTCTGTTGTTGTTGTCTCGCTTTGTCTTATCCTTACAATTCCTCCCTCTGTCTTCTTTTATCTTCTTTCCTTCCCCTACATATCCGGTTACACCAAACACTAAATACATCCAAACATTTAATAAAGGCAAAAACACAGATAATGCAACAAGAGAAGTATTACACACTTCCCTTTTGTAAAGTCAAATCCGTACAACACATATGGACATTTAGATCAACAATATTAATTGCACTTGCAGCTGGACAGTACAGGTTAAAAAAAGAAAGAAGATTAAATGAATAATGTTGCTCAAATAGTTTTCGTAATTAAAGCATTATGACAAAACGCACAGAATTGTTGCATTTCATTCCAAAAAAAGTTCATCATTTGCATTTTGTAATAACTTCTGTGGCGTGGCTTGGTTGGTAGCGCGGCCGTGCCCGCAATTTGAGGGTTCCAGGTTCAATCCCTGCTTCCGCCATCCAACCAGTCACTGCCGTTGTGTCCTTGGTCAAGACACTTTACCCACCTGCTCCTAGTGCCACACACACTGGTTTGAAATGTACTCTCAAGATGTAAATAGTGGGTTACACTATGTAAAGCGCTTTGACTCTCGAGAGAAAAACGCTACATAAAAATAATTCAATATGTAACAAGTTATGTCAAAATGTGTCACCGTTTATTACAGAATGTGTTCCAAGAATTGTATAACAAAATTTGGGGTTATTACATAACGAGTTGAATATGTATGACATTATTACATAATGAGTCTTCCATAGGGTCTTCCAAAACTGTATTGGATTATCCAAAATGAACAATTGGGATTCAGAAGTCAACCTGAACTCCTGAGTGATTAATGAACTGATAAGAGGTGTGTTTCATTCATTCAAAGTAGTGCATATACCTTTTTCAGACTACTGTCCACAGTGTCCGGCCGGCTGATGTCAAAACACAGCAACACCGCATCAGAGTCGCTGTAGCACAGAGGTCTCACATTATCGTAGTATGGAGAACCTTGCAGAAGAGAAATAAAATGCCCATTTAAATATCTGTATGATGATGCAGCTATAATGTACACTCATTGGACAATACTGCACATTAAGTGACAAAAGCAAGACTTGCTGCTCGTTGAGCGGGGCTACATAGCATTTGATGTTAGGGTCTCCATTAAAGACTAGAAAAAGTCTGTTGTTGAAGTAAACAACATAAACAACATAGATGAGTATTTTCATTAAAAAAAACTCATTTTTAATGCATAGGAATCTTAGTAATAATCATGTCACTTGTCGCTAGGCAGAATACACAGACCACAATCATTTGTGCCCCATTGACCAATGAGAAAATTGTATTTGCCAGTCACACCCACTCTGTGGTTTGAATTACTGTACAAAAAGCCTACAGGGTCTTAAGTTGAGTTACTACTCTGTATTAAAACCAAACAGAACAAAACAAAACAAAACGAAACAAACCCAAAAAATATATAAAAAATACAACTATATATATATATATATATATATATATATATATATATGGTATACATAAATAGAACTATCCATCATTTACTCTATTTATCAATCTATCTATCTATCTATCTATCTATCTATCTATCTAGCAAATAAGGTAAAACTCCAACAGTCGTCTCTTGACACACAGCACTTCAAATATTGCAGCCTCACATTGACAATTTTTAAAAATATATTTTTTCAGCATATTCTACAGGTTTTTGGTTTTACATGAAGCATTTTCAAGCATAACAATGGCTGAATAAATTAAAAATATCAATACCACAGTATTGATATTCAGCCATAAGGGGAGTCCTAACTAATCAGAGCGCTGTTCAGTATCGAGGCCACTGATTGGCTCAACATCAGGCAACATTAGATAGATAGTACTTTATTGATTCTTTCAGGAGAGTTCCTTCAGGAAAATCAAATTACTACATTGGATTGAAAAAGACTAGATGTGACTAGAGGTTGTTATTTCATGTCTCATGGATGCTTGTGACGTTGAAACACATGTTTAGAAGGTAGAACAGGTTTTTATGCCCTAGTTATGAAAATATTTGATTCATAATTAATGATTTCTACTTTGTGGATATTCATTTATAGCTGTCATGTCCGGGACCAAATAACAGGAACAATGCAGAGTTGCTGATAAGTAAAAACTAACATATTAGAGACAGCTCTCCTAATAGGGGAACGTTTTACATTACTGCATACTAGGGATGAGATGTAAGATGAAGTGGCCCAGTGGTTAAGGCGATGGACTGCTAATCCATTGTGTACTACACACGTGGGTTTGAATCCCATCCTCATCGAGCTGTTGTTCTTACCAATAATTGATTAACGTGGACCCCGTTTTAAACCCGTTGAAAAACGTGTTTGTCTGTTACCATTTAGTGGTGAATTGCACAGAATATGTACTCTACTGTGCAATCTACTAATAAACGTTTCAATCAAAATAACAGTTATTTTATTTGTCAGCCTATTAAACGATACTTTTTTCAATTAGTCACACGATTATTGCATATATGATCTGCTTTTCATGTTTGAGTACAAGACTTAATTTCAACTCACTTTCAAAAGATATTATAGAAAAGTGTAACAAAGCATACCAAAGACTATAAAAAGGTGACCCATTACCAGAGGTGTGGACTCGAGTCACATGACTTGGACTCGAGTCAGACTCGAGTCATGAATTTGATGACTTTAGACTCGACTTGACAAAATGTAAAAAGACTTGCAACTCGACTTAGACTTTAACACCAATGACTTGTGACTTGACTTGGACTTGAGCCTTTAGACTTGACATGACTTGCTACTTTCCCCAAAACCCAACGATTAAAAAGTTATTCAGGAGCGCTCCGTATCTTCTATTGTGTACGCGTGTTTGTCAACATGTGTGCGATGACAGCCTGTGCGCTACTTGTCAGTACAACAGCCAATCAAATTACATCCACGTTGTTTTCGTCACACAGCATTCAGCCAATCAAATTGGAGGAAAACCAACGAAGAAGAGCTTTCAAACAACAGAAGAATAAGTGAATACAATTATGCCATAAAGTGTTTCGTTCGGGTATTAAAAGTACGACTTGGTCAACAAAACAGGAATTGCCGTAGGCAAAACATGCGGTTGGAAGATTACAGACGGAGACGCATCAATTTACAACTTCGTTCGACATTTGAAGTTGCACAAAGAAGGGTAAGTTTTGAATGTTAGCTAGCGTTTATTGGCTGAGTAACGTGACTTTATTTGCTGTGTAATTAAATCAGTGAGGCTGTAAACTCACTGCTAACGTTAGAACCACAGACATCTTATAAGTAGACGCAGCATCGAGCGCTACTGCCTGTTGCCGCAGACGAGACGCGGGGCCGCCATCTTGGAGTGGTGATCCGCTCCACTCAGTGCAATTCACTTGGCAGGAGCCATGAACTGTCAGTGCATTTCATACATCTTACCTCACTGAATACCACTTATATTCACGCGCTTTTTTGTCATACGTGTAACTATGATAAAGGACACATGTCTTGGCGTGTTCATAATTTGCTTAACAGAAATAGAATATTCTTATATGCTATAAGTGACCAGACGTCTGAGATCAAAACTGGGAATATAATTCCAGGGAAGGGGAAAAAACAGTCACCTATTTTGAAGTTGAAGAAACAATATGATTAGGTTATATATACATGCATATATCCCACATAAACAATGTATGAATACATTAGATATCTATATATCTTACGGACCTATTGACCAGATGTTCTCAAATGAGGATACTTGAAGGTATGCCAAGGGGTACATGATATTTTTTTTTAATATTCTAAAAATAGCAACAATTCAAAATCCTTTATAAATATATTTATTGAAAAATGCATCAACAAAATATGAATGTAAATTCATAAACTGTGAAAAGAAATGCAACAATGCAATATTCAGTGTTGACAGCTAGATTTTTTTGTGGACGTGTTCCATAAATATTGATGTTAAAGATGTCTTTTTTGTGAAGAAATGTTTAGAATGAAGTTGATGAATCCAGATGGATCTCTATTACAATCCCCAAAGAGGGCACTTTAAGTTGATGATTACTTCTATGTGTAGAAATCTTTATTTATAATTGAATCACTTGTTTATTTTTCAACAAGTTTTTAGTTATATTTACATCTTTTTTTGTATAAATAGTTCAACAAAGACCACTACAATTGTGCAATATTGTGCACTGTTATACAGTTTAATAAATCAGAAACTGATGACATAGTGCTGTATTTTACTTCTTTATCTCTTTTTTCAACCGAAAATGCTTTGCTCTGATTAGGGGGTACTTGAATTAAAAACATGTTCACAGGAATTACATCACTGAAAAAAGGTTGAGAACCACTGTTATAGACTGTATCTCTGTTGCTGCAACAGCAGATAGTTTTTTCTGTCTTGATACTTTGTATTGATATTTTCTATTACATTCTTCCTTTAAATGACCATGTTTACAGTGATTGTTTTATATGTATTTTTCATGTATGTTGCTTTGGATAAAAGTGTCTGCCAAATACTTAAACATATATAAACACCTGAAAGTCTTTATGTCAGCTAAAACCACCAATCTGTTTCACTGGATTCAGAATAAAACTATTCTGTCTTACTCAACAAAGTTAGTATTTGAATATTGTTACTTGAAGACTTATCTGTGGTTACAATAAAATGAGAATGCATCATAATCAATGGCGGCTGGTGAATTTTGTTTTAGGTGGGCCTGAAAGTTTGTAAACCAAATACCTGTAGGGGGGGTCATCCTCCCCCAGAAGATTTCTTTGTGATTTTCACATACAAATATTGTAGTTCTTTGCTCCTGCTTAACTCTGTGGTAATATTATTTTCACAAAATACAACCAATAGTAAGTTAATGTAAATTCTTACTTGTGAAAAGTAATCCTCCAATTCCTATTTTCAACAGTCCGCTCAATTGAGCAGGAAAACGCTGAATACCAGCCCAGCATCTTTTTTTTCTACCTGTCAAATGTTAGTTTAGGCTGCTTGCCGGCTCCTCATCACCACTTCAAGATGGCGGCCAAATTGCTTGCGTCACAGCAGCCAATTCTGCGTCTACTTATAAGATGTCTATGGTTATAACGTCATTGCAAACACAGCAATCTGTTGCGTCCACTGCAGATGTTACCTTATTCATACTTATTGTCAAGTGATTTTTTTTTAAGCAGGGTTGCATGAGGTACCTACACATAACGTTACGTTAATGAATGTATCACACACAGTAACGTAACATTAGACGGCGGTCAGCAGCACCGCGTATTTTAGCCATTTACAAAAAGACAAACATAGTCAAATAAAGGTCAGTTAAAATGTATACTATATTAAGAATGTGTACATATTCCATAGAGCCCTGACATCTAACAAGTACAGCACTGTTCATTGTTATGTTCATGTATTTGTTGTTTTTCATGTGTACACACACATAAACACATACAGTATGAGATGAGATCAATGAGATAAGGTGACAACATGACATAAACTGCTGATGAACTAGTTACAATGCAATATTCCATGGAAATACAATGTTAACACTTTTGTGCAAATAAGTACAGTTGCACTTGTTTTTTCAAATGTGTTTGTACTGTAAAGGAATGAGTTAAATGTTTAGAATAACTGGTTAATAGTGCTATTATGAAGTGCAATGTCAGCACTTTTTTTAATGATAAATACATGCAGCGTTTTAAAAGCATACACAATCTGTGTACATATATTAGTCTGTGGTTAAAAAGACTTGAAATGACTCGAAACCCAAAATGCAGGACTTGGGACTTGACTTGAGACTTTCCAGTATTGACTTTGGACTTGACTCGGACTTGCCTGTCTTGACTCGGGACTTGACTCGAGACTTGAGGGCAAAGACTTGAGACTTACGTGTGACTTGCAAAACAATGACTTGGTCCCACCTCTGCCCATTACCTCCCTGCTTGGCACTCAGCATCAAGGGTTGGAATTGGGGGGGTTAAATCACCAAAAATTATTCCCAGGCGCAGCCACCGCTGCTGCTCACTGCTCCCCTCACCTCCCAGGGGGTGATCTGGGTTGATAGATCAATTGCAGAGAATAATTCCGCCACACCTAGTGTGTGATTGTGACAATCATGGGTACTTTAACTTAATAAATAGCCTACTGAAGAATTATGGTTTTACTGTATTACATAAAGTTAATAATCTCAGTGAAAAATTAATTGAGTTCAAAGAGCAAAATATCCTATAATCTTGAATTTCAGTCAGGTGATGATGCCTGAGCCCCTCCGAACATGGCACCTGGCATTCACACCAACCTTTTTGTATTTTTTTGTTTATTTATTTACAGACATACAGTTTCTAATTTTATATTATTATCATTATTGTTCATTTGTTGCATCAGACCAGAGAATTGTGTGTCTCATAGACTGAGAGTCTCAGGTGTATTTTGGAACACTCTTATGAAGTTTGATGGCAGAGTGACCATCAGGTTCTTGGTCACCTCCCTGACGAGAGCTCTTGTCCCCTGATTGCTCAGTTTAGATGGCCGGCAACCTCTAGTAAAAGTCCTGGTGGTCCCAAACATCTTCCATTACCGAATGAAAGAGGCCACTGCTCGTTGATACCCTCAAGGCAACAAATATTTGTCTGTACCCTTCCCCAGATTTTTGCCTCAAGACAATCTTGTCTCGGAGATCTATAGACAGTTCCTTTGACTTAATTCTTGGTTTGTGCTCTGCCATGCATTCTCAGGACCTTACATATAGACAAGTGTGTGCCTTTCCAAATCATTACCAAAAAGCTGAATTTACCCCAGGTGGACTGCAATTAAGCTGTAGAAACATTTCAAAGATGATCAGTTGAAACAGGATGTCTCTGAGCTCACTTTTCAGCTTCATGGCAAAGGCAGTGAATACTTATGTACATGTGATTTCTTAGTGTTTTTATTTTTTAATATATTAGCAAAACTTTCAGAAAAAACAAAAACAAAATCCTTTTCACATTGTGTGTAGATTTTTGAGAAAAAAAATGAGTTTATTCCACTTTGGAATAAGACTATAACATAACAAAATGTGGAAACAATGAAGTGCAGTCAATACTTTCGGGGTGGAATATAAATGCCACACAAATACAAATTGTAATAGTCCATCCATCCATCCATTTTCTACCGCTTTTCCATTTTGGGGTGGCGGGGGGTGCTGAAGCCTATCTCAGCTGCATTTGGGCGGTTGGCGGGTTACACCCTGGACAAGTCGCCACCTATCGCAGGGCCAACACAGATAGACCGACAACATTCACACTCACATTCACACACTAAGGCCAATTTAGTGTTGCCAATCAACCTTTCCCCAGGTGCATGTTTTTGGAGGTGGGAGGAAGCCGGAGTACCCAGAGAGAACCCACGCAGACATGGGGAGAGCATGCAAACTCCACACAGAAAGAGCCCGGGATTGAACTCAGGACCTTCCTATTGTGAGGCACATGCACTAACCCCATACCACCGTGTTGCCCAAATTGTAGTAGTACGACGTTTATTATTAAAGAATTAAAACCATTAACATTTTATTACCTTAATTGATTTGTTGACAATAACAATCATTTGTCCACAATTTTTAATCGTCAAATATGTCAACTAACCGTTGCAGCCAAAATGATAACGCAAGGTTAAACTGCACAACATTAAAGATGCATTATTTACATTTGTCTGAGGAATGTTTTAGTCTGACGGCAGACCTTGAGTCAGAGTAAAAGGGGTGATAAAGCACCTGCAGCATGAAGGAAAAAGGAGCCCTGTGATGTGACTATAACGTCCTTTGATGAGCCTCACATCCCTGTGCCTTTGCCTGTATGTATATGTCGTTTCAGAGCAAGAGGATGACAATCCAGCACCAAATCCTCATTGATCTCCTTTGCAGGAGATTATACAAGTGGAAAGTTTGGGCTCGGGGCAGGCAGACGCTCCCACTCATGCTCAGAATCCTTAAGTAATCCATCCACCCCCCTAAAAAAGCCTCCGCTCAGCCTGCAATTCCTCCAGTCCCTCTTGTTACCACAGCAACAGCCTTGGAACCCACCATCTCGCATCATGCACCCCTCCCACCTGCCGCTCACTGCCAGTCAATCATTTTACACCACAAAGTGCCCACCCACACACTGCTGGGGACATTCCTCACCGCAAAACTCACCACACCTAGACGCCTTATTTAAATGTGGCAACCGATCTCTGATACGATGCGGGATTAATATGAATCTCACAGGGAATTCAGTCTTCCACTTATAAGATTGTGTAACGGATAATAAGTAGACAATAAGTGTCTACTTATTATCCGTTACACAATCACCAAATTTCTTTTTTGAGCCATAGTAAACAACCGAGGAAGAACACCTAAGAGCAAACATATACATTTTCCATGAATACATGATGATTTTTCACCATATCAAATGGTTAAAAAAAAGGGACTGCAGGGCGCTGCATGCAGGATAATGGCAAGCTGTGAGGAAACACCTCGAGGCTCCACAATTGCAAAAATAGTAAACAAAACGAGGGGAGGGGAAAAAAGCAAAAACAAAGAAAATAAATTATTTTGTTGAGCTACACCATTTGAATTAAGCACGACAGTGTTTGCACAAAGAGGAAAGAGGTTGGCGCCCTAGGAATGCATACTAAATATTTGCCTTGACACTGTTTCCAAGCTCATCTGCCAGACAACTGTCTTGGCTTAGTGTGAGAAGTGACACACTTAAAAACAATTGGGGCGATTGTGCTGTATGTGAGTGTGTGTGAGTGTATTGTGTGTGTGTGTGTGTAGGTATCTCATAGCAGTGTCAGGCCGCCTCTTAAGTCTCTCCAATCTCCCACAGGGGTTTATCACCCAGCCGAGGGAATGTAGGTGTGACTCCGCATGAAATGACCACTGATCTAATGCAGCCCTGATTGGAAAGCTGCACTGGGGAGGGGGTGGTGGTGTGGGGGGGAGGGTGGGGGTCCTTGGCAATTAAAGCTGATGAATTTGTTATCCTGCCACAAGGGAACCCGAGATGGATGGCTGGTGGATGTTGGTTTTATAACTCACTCAGCCCCACCACCTGCGCTCTGCGCCTTTTCGATTTCATTTTAAAGGAAGTCTGTTTGAGGGCAACATTTCTCTCCTGCAGCAAATCTGGCATAACTCTCAAAAATAGAAGCGAGGACATTCTTCAAAAGTACAATATTGGTCTTTAAGAGGCCAGAAGCATACTTTTTTTGTGTACTGCCAAAAAGGGTATAAGCTGATATAAAGTACAAGGCTGTACTATTTCAATGCCTGCTGCATTAAAAATGTTAACTATTATTAGTAGTAACTTAAATAGGGCATAATAATAGTAGTGTGTTTATTGGGAAGGCATTAAAGCAATTATTCATAATTCTAACATGATCTTGTATTATTGTCAATTTTATCCTTCCAGATTTAACTTATTGTTGTGTACTCTGAATTGAATTTTTAACAATTGAAGCAAAGTGGCAGTGTCGATTAAGTCTGCGTTTTTTACGAGTACTATTATCACTGGAGGATAAGGAATACCAAAATATGCTACACTACACAGGATACAAGAAGCCCTTCTAACCACTAAACTAGAGCTTGTGAATACAAACAGGAGTGGGTAGATCAAAACAAATATTGACAGTGGCAATAGGGACGTTCCAATCAGGGTTTTATCCTGCCGATTGCAATTCCAAGTATCTATGTGTGGGATTTGCCGATACCAATATCAATCACTATCAATTGTAATTGATAGTGACAGTGCTTAGCACTTTAGAACTAAGCACTTTAGAAAAGAGTACTTTATCCATGAGCTCTAGTGCAATGCACACTGGTACTTTATCTTTATCTCCATACTGTAGATTTTATGCCTACATCTAAGTGCCACCCATGTCTATCAAGCTCCATGTTCTGATGTTTAAATGTCAGTTGTCTGGTTGTGGTTGTGTTTGTGCTTGTGTTTTTGTTCTCTTGTTTTTGTGTATGTTAAGAAAGCAATGATGCACTGTGCCCAAGACAAATTTCCCCGCGGGGACAATAAAGTTGAACCTTGAACCTTGAAATTGTTAAATGTATATATTATGAATGTTATTGACACTTTAACAACATCAAAACAATATTCAAACTAATTCCTCATTCCTCACTTTCAACCTCGTCCCCCAGTGATAACGAGACTTGATAATGATACTTAAGATACTAAGACATGCAGTTTATTTTCTGTACCTGAGGTCATTAATATTAACACATTTACCACAGATACGGAAATTGGACGATACTTATCACTGGCCGATCGAACGGCACATTTTTTTGGTGTGAATCCCAAGTTAATGTTAAAGTACCAACTATTGTCACACACACTAAGTGTGGTGATATTGGTCCAACCCCCAATTCCAACCATTGATGCTGAGTGCCAAGCATGGAGGTAATGGGTCCCATTTTTTTAGTCTTTGGTATGCGGCCGGGGTTTGAACTCACAACCGACCAATGTCAGGACGGACACTCTAACCCAGGGGTCACCAACACTGTGCCCGCGGGCACCAGGTAGCCTGTAAGGACCAGATGAGTCGCCCGCTTACCAGTGAGCTGCCTCTATTTTTTAAATTTTAATGATTTACCAGCAAGCTGGTCTCGCTTTGTTCGACATTTTGAATTCTAAGAGAGACAAAACTCAAATAGAATTTGAAAATCCAAGAAAATATTTTAAAGACTTGGTCTTCACTTGTTTAAATAAAATAGTACATTTTTTTACTTTGCTTCTTATAACTTTCAGAAAGACAATTTTAGAGAAAAAAATAGAACCTTAAAAATTATTTTAGGATTTTTAGACACATATACCTTTTTACCTTTTAAATTCCTTCCACTTCTTTCCTGACAATTGAAATCAATGTTCAAGTACATTTATTTTTTTTATTGTAAAGAATAGTAAATACATTTTGATTTAATTCTTCATTTTATCTTCTGTTTTTTCGACAAGGAATATTTGTGAAATATTTCTTCAAACTTATTATGATTCAAATTCAAAAAAATTATTCTGGCAAATCTAGAAAATCTGTAGAATCAAATTTAAATCGTATTTCAAAGTCTTTTGAATTTATTTTAAAAAAAAAATTCTGGAAAATCTGGAAAAAATAATGATTTGCCTTTGTTAGAAATATAGCTTGGTCCAATTTGTTATATATTCTAACAAAGTGCAGATTGGATTTTAACCTATTTAAAAACATGTCATCAAAATTCTAAAAAATAATCTTAATCAGGAAAAATTACAAATGATGTTCCATAAATACTTTTTTTTATTTTTTCAAAAAGATTCAAATGAGCTGGTTTTCTCATCTTTTTTTCGGTAGAATTTTGAATTTTAAAGAGTCTAAATTGAAGATAAACTATGTTTTAAAATTTAATTTTCATTTTTTTCGTGTTTTCTCCTCTTTTAAACCGTTCAATTAAGTGTTTTTTTCATCATTTATTCTCTACAAAAAACTTCCCGTAAAAGCAAAAAAAATGTACGATGAAATGACGGACAGAAATACCCTTTTTAAAAATAAAAAATTATCTGTTTCCATATATATTTATTGTGGGAAATCATTAAGATGATCAGTGTTTCCACAAAGATAAATATTGTTATGATTAATAATAACATTGAGTTAAAGGTCAATTGAGCAAATTGGGTATTTTTGGCAATTTTTTTAAGTGTATCAAACTGGTAGCCCTTCACATTAATCAGTACCCGAGAACCAGCTCTTGGTTTCAAAAAGGTTGGTGACGCCTGCTCTAACCACTAGGCCAAGCATCATGCAAACCAGGCCCCCCTCATCCCCAGGCCAATAGCATCCCTACAGTGAAGCATAGTGGTGACAGCATCATGCTGTGGGATAGAATTTTCAGTGGCAGGAACTGGGAAACTAGTCAGGATAGAGGGAAAGATGAATGCAGTAATGTACAGAGACATCCTGGATGAAAACCCACGCTTACAATTATATCTGATGGAGCTTGAAAGGTGCTGCAAAGAGGAGTGGTCGAAACTGCCCGAAGATAGGTGTGCCATGCTTGTGGAATTGTATTAAAAAAAACTTGAGGCTGTAATTGCTGCCAAAGGCGCATCAATAAAGTACTATCTATCCATCTATCTATCTATCTATCTATCTATCTATCTATTTATCTATCTATCTATCTATCCATCTATCCATCTATCTATCTATCAACAAAGTATTGAGCAAAGGCTGTGAATACTTACCTACCTTTGATATTTTTTGTTGTTTAATTTTGATACATTTGCAAATAATTAAATCATGAAGCCTATTGTCATTATTGGGTATTGTCTGTAGAATTTTGAGGACAAAAAATGTATTTATTCCATTTTGGAATAAGACTGTAACATAACAAAATGTAGTAAAAGTAAAGCGCTGTGAATACTTTCCGGATGCCATGTTAGAAGCCTTTGTAACCTTTTTTGAAAAATGTTCTATTATCATTAATATGCCAAATAATATATTGTGATATATCTCGTTATCGCAGGAGGCTGCAATATATATTGCAATATAGATTTCGGCCATCCCCAGTGGGGCCACTCCAGCTAACTTTGCACAAAAGGCAAACGTTGAGGATAGGAAAAATGGCCTCTTAAAAACCAATAGGAAAATAAATATCGCCTCTCTTAACGCATCCACCCATTCCAGTGAAACTCCACACTATCCGTTTCCCTCTCACTAAAAGGAATCAATTAATGTATTTTTCCATTTACTGTTTCATCCGTGACTCTCGAGGAAAGGAGGTCATTTTTGCACAGTGCAGTAAAAAGAAGTGAAGGAGTCTTTCCATGCCTTCACTTCACCAATCCATCCCACCATCCCCCTCCTGCAGTCTGATCTTCCCTCTTCCCCTTCAGTGAAGGGCCCGAATGGCCGCATCAGGCCCAAATGTTTGCAGCCTTTTATCTCATCAAGTGCAGATGGAGAGTTTGTGAGGCATGAAACATGCGGACGGGGAAAAAGACGCGTTCGGGGCCAAATTCCTTGTGCCCCACAGCCAGGCGTCCACGTTGAAAATTGGGCCAGAGTGGAGGTGGAGGCCAGTAGCCTACAGGTGGGGGATGGGGAGGAATGCGGTGGATTTGTGTGTGTGACACGGCTCTCCATGCTTCATCATTAGCACACAGTCTCCTCTCCACAGTGAGAACGCAGGGTCAGACAGATTAATGATACGGTGATGGACTGACTCACAGATTTGGGGAGGAAGAGCGCCACTCTCTGCCCACACTGAGGCGGCTTAGAGCTGCTGATGATGACGCCGACCCATAACAACCGAGCACTTGAAAACTGCAAGGGATATTAAACAGCAAAACAATATCAGCATATCCATGAAGTACATGTTGGGCCGTCTTATCTGCTCTACTCTTCTCTAGTTCTACATGTGCGATACGGCCCTGCTGATTAAAGGCGCAGCATTGATTTTGCTTTGTGCATCCTCCTCTGGGCTTGGAGCAAGGAGCGCCCACCGGTGTGGAGTGATGAGGTCAGTTAAATCAATGAAGAGGAGCTGGGATAATAAGGGGACCCTAACAGAGCGGTGGGCCTGCACACAATTACAGTGCATTCAAGCTACACTCACTAATATTGTGACTTGAAACGCAAATCAATCATATAGAAATCTTCCAAATGGATCCATATTTGTCTGTCCATACGCCAATCGGCAATAAATAATGTTCCAATAAATTCCAGTATAAAATATATAGAATAAATAAATTAAATAAGATCGTTTGACAATCTGTATGTAAGCTTCCTGGTTCACACTTCCTTTGGCGACATCCATCCATCGTCTTCCGCTTATCCGAGGTCGGGTCACGGGGGC
This sequence comes from Nerophis ophidion, assembly GCF_033978795.1. Classification (NCBI taxonomy): domain Eukaryota; kingdom Metazoa; phylum Chordata; class Actinopteri; order Syngnathiformes; family Syngnathidae; genus Nerophis; species Nerophis ophidion. The sequence continues at coordinate 33,351,664 of NC_084616.1, read as the reverse complement.
AGCAGCCTAAGCAGGGAAGCCCAGACTTCCCTCTCCCCAGCCACTTCGTCTAGCTCTTCCCGGGGGATCCCGAGGCGTTCCCAGGCCAGCCGGGAGACATAGTCTTCCCAATGTGTCCTGTGTCTTCCCTGTGGTCTCCTACCGGTTGGACGTGCCCTAAACACCTCCCTAGGGAGGCGTTCGGGTGGCATCCTGACCAGATGCCTAAACCACCTCATCTGGCTCCTCTCGATGTGGAGGAGCAGCGGCTTTACTTTGAGTTCCTCCCGGATGGCAGAGCTTCCCACCCAATCTCTAAGGGAGAGCCCCGCCACACGGCGGAGGAAACTCATTTCGGCCGCTTGTACCAGTGATCTTATCCTTTCGGTCATGACCCAAAACTCATGACCATAGGTGAGGATGGAAACGTAGCTTGACCGGTAAATTGAGAGCTTTGCCTTCCGGCTCAGCTCCTTCTTCACAACAACGGATCGGTACAACGTCCGCATTACTGGCGACATGGCCACACCATTTTTGATTTTCATATAAAGCGGTGATCCTAATGTGACTCAAAAAGACTATTTTATCAATTCCTGTAATTTCAGTTCAGAGCCTCCCATTGCTAATTCAGAGCCCACAGCAGAAATTTAATTCCAACCCATTACAAAAAATGTTCACACTTTTTTCTTTATGTGAAACTTTTTTTTTTTATTAAATGGGATGCATGTTTTGTACTAAAACTAAAACATTCAACAATATATTCTATTGCGAAGTAACACATTTAACATCAATAAAAAATACAGTTAGATTTCATCTTACTATGTCTTTTTTTTTTAAAGCGCATGAGTTTTACACCTGGGGATAGGTTGATTGGCAACACTAAATTGGCCCTAGTGTGTGAATGTGAGTGTAAATGTGTTCTGTCTATCTGTGTTGGCCCTGCGATTAGGTAGCGACTTGTCCAGGGTGTAAGCGCCTTCCGCCCAATTGTAGCTGAGATAGGCACCAGCGCCCCCCGCGACCCCAAAAGGGAATAAGCAGTAGAAAATGGATGGATGGATAGAGTTTTATAATAGACCTTGATTTGTGAAGTGAATTGAATTATATTTATATAGCGCTTTTCTCTAGTGACTCAAAGTGCTTTTACACAGTGAAACCCAATATCTAAGTTACATTTAAACCAGTGTGGGTGGCACTGGGAGCAGGTGGCTAAAGCGTCTTGCCCAAGGACACAGCGGCAGTGACTAGGATGGCGGAAGCGGGTATCGAACCTGAAACCCTCAAGTTGCTGGCATGGCCATTCACATTTGCTGTAAAAGTTTATATGACGTGCCCTTTCATTCATTACATGCACTTTTTCCACACAAAAATACAAAAATAACATGAGCAACATGGGGCGTTATAAATAGTATTATTGAAAATAGTGCAAAAAAAGATTACCTTCAATATTTTCTAGATGATAATATTAAAAATGACAATATGAACAAAGCATCTACACACTTTAATGATTACTTTGTAAATATTGGGATGAAGCTGGAACAAAGAATTCCAAATGTGAATAATGGGTCAGTTGAGGACTTGAATAGATAGAAATAAATCCCAACTCGATGTTCCTATTAATACAAGAAAGGAGGAAATGATCAAAATTGTAAGGAACAATAAATCCAAAACCTCAGATCACGGAATCAATAAGGAAACGATTAAAAACGTTATGGAAGAAATCTCAGAATCTCTAACATATAGCAATCTACAGGCCATTTTCTTACAAAAGGAAAATAGCCAAAGTGTTACCAGTATATAAAACTGGAGAAAAACACCAGTTTACAAAACGACACCCCGATTTGTTTACTTCTACAATTTTCAAAAAATCATTGACAAATTATTCAATACAAGATTAGAGAAATTCATAAACAAAAAAAACAATACGGATTTCAACATCGAAGGCATTGATCAAAATAACAGAAAAAAATACCAAAGCAATAGATAAGATAGTAAACCGTGTGCAGCTGCAGTATTTATGGATCTAATAAAAGCATTTGACACAATCAATCATAATTTCTTAATTACAAAATTAGAACAAATAGTGGGTTGGTCTTGAATTGGAGAAGAAGCTAAACTTAGCTAACAGGGAGCAATATGTGAAACTATGAACAAAATTGTTCAATCTTTATAAAGACAACATTTGTAAAGTTACAAAGAAATTAGGGTTAATATTATTTGCAGACGTCACAACTGCATTTTGTGCAGGAGAGAACACATAGAAGCTAATACAAAAATGATAACAGCAAGAAATTAACAAATTAAAAAGATGGTTTGAGAAAAACAGACTACCTTTGAATCTCGGTAAAATTATTCGGTAACAGTAGACGATAAAGTCAAACACAAATACAATCAGACGCAGAAAACATTGAAAGACAACATAACATGGCACAAATATTTCTATAATGAATAAAGCAAAATACTTTCTGGACCAAAAATCCCTTCATATTCTCTACTGGTCACAAGTGTTCTCATATCTGAGTTAATGTAGGGAAGTAATTACAAAAGCGCAGTACAAACACTAATAGTGTTAAAAAATAGGGCGTTTAGAATAATACATAATGTTGGATATAGAGAACAAAAACAGATTCTAACCAGTGGAGTTGTTTTTATGCTTTGAAAACATCCATCAGACAGCATTACATGTTGATTATGTTTTATTATGCCCAGGTAGCTCAGTTAACTGTCTTTATGATGCTGTTTTGCAACACCCGTGTCACGGGACTTCAAACTTGACACCTCATTGGTTGCTTCAGTCCTAATTTACCGGAAGTAATGCTTGCATTTTGAAGCAGCAATTTTCTTTTAATTAATTTTTTTTACACTGAAATTGTATACACTGAATTTGTATAGAATGATTTTTAATACACTGATTTTTATAGACCGACTTTTATAGATTGATTTTTTTTACACTGAAATTTTATACACTGAATTTTTATACATTGATTTTTTTTTACACTGAATTTGTATACACTCTGTTTTTATACACTGAAATGTTATACACTGAATTTGTATACACTGATTTTTAATACACTGATTTTTATACACTGAATTTTTATGTACTGATTTTTTACACTGAATTCTTATGCGCTGAATTTTTATGCACTGATTTTTTTTCACTAATTTTTTATACACTGATTTTTTACACTGATTTTTTTACACTGAATTTATATACAGTGATTTTAAATACACTGATTTTTTTACACTGAAATTGTATGCAGTAAATTTTTATACACTATTTTTTTACACTGAATTTTATACACTATTTTTTTACATTGAATTTTTATACACAGAATTTTTATGCAGTGATTTTTTTTTCACTGAATTTTTATAGACTGATTTTTTTACACTGAATTGTATACACTTTTTTTTTTACTCTGAATATGTATACAGAGATTTGTAATACACTGATTTTTTTACACTGAATTTTTGGACACAGAATTTTTATGCACTGATTTTTTTTCACTGAATTTTTATACACTGATTTTTTTTTACACTGAATTGTATACACTGATTTTTTTACACTGAATATGTATACAGGGATTTGTAATACAATTAATTTTTTACATTGAAATTTTTTGCACTGATTTGTTGTAAACTTTTTTTTACACTGAAATTGATGCAATTATTGTTTTACACTGAATTTGTATACAGTGATTTTTAATACGCTGATTTTTTTTACACTGAATTCCTATGCACTGACTTTTTTACACTTAATTTTCATACACTGAATTTTTATACACTGATTTTTTTTTACACTGAGTCTTTAGACACGGGATTTTTTTACACAGAAGTATAAAACACCAAATTGTTTTCAATTAAATTGTCAGCATAGTTTGATGTAAAAAAATTTCAGGTCACAAAATTCAAACCTAAAAAATTCAGTTACATAAATTGAGTACAAAAAAGATTTTGTAATAAAGATTTAAATTAACCTCCATAACTCTGCTTCACTATACGAACTTTCCCTTTTGCGAACCGTGTTCAGGAACTGATTAAGATCGTACATCGAGGTGCCACTGTACCTTATTAATGCTTTATGCATGTCTATCTGTTAATTAGTTAGCAGACTACATCCTGGTTCATGGACTGTACCATTTTTGAGTATGGGGACAAAGACAATGATTACATTGTGACTCAAGGGGCAAAAAGACATAATAATGTATTGTAATTATAGTAATGAAAACATGGAAAAAAAAACTACAGCGCCTTTTGATGCCTATTTATATATGAGCTTGCAGGCTACTTTCTGGTTCATTGAGAATGCTGACAAGTGTTAAAAAAATACGGAGTTCATTTGCTTTTTAGGATAATATTACGATTCAAACTTGGAAAAAATAAATCAACCTAACTACAGTAAAGAAACAAATAACCAGGAGTACCTTCATTATTCTTGTCCGTCTACTTATTAGTTAGTGTACACCACAAGAGTGTCAAACTCAATTTCATTTAGAGCCACTTATGGCTGCCCTCAGAGGGCTGCTTGTGACAGTAAATATATTAATATTAATGTATTGCCTCATGATATCATCACACACTTGCCTATACCGGACGTCTTTTGCCGGACACATAAAATGATGTGGCGGACCAGATCTGGCCCCAGGCCTCCAATGTGACACCTGCGATATAGAGTAACCTACTCAGTGGCCTAGTAGTGACAGTGTCCGCCCCGAGATTGTTAGGTCGTGAGTTCAAACCCTGGCCGAGTCATACCACAGATTTTAATAATGGGACCCATTAACTCCCTGCTTGACGCTCAGCATCAAGGGTTGGAATTGGGAGTTAAATCACCAAACAATATTCCCAGGCGCTGCCCCTGCTGATGCTCACTGCTCCCCTTACCTCCCAAGAGGGTGATCAAGGGTGATGGGTCAAATGCAGAGAATATTTTTTTCACACCTGGTGTGTGTGTGTGACAATCATTGGTACTTAAACTTTTTTTAACTTCATGCAGAATGATGCATCATTTGTCAAAGACCATTTCTCTATTCTCGATTTTGTGGATTTGTAGCAAAAATAAAAGGGCTGTTCTTCAGGAAGTTTAATGAAAGTCATATATAAAACAACACCTCCCGCCTTTGCACTAATAAAAATACAAGATCTGTAACACCCTTTGCTACATTTGGACGGCGTTGGTTCCTTGTCTTGTCACAAAAGCAACAGATGCAAAAACAAGCCGAAATCTAATTTGCTCGTCTAAGGAGGCGCAAACAGGGCTCAACAGGGGAGGAAAGGCCATGAAAAGAACCCAAGTTGAGCAGGCAAAAGGTGAAATTGGAGGCCAAGCTGAATGTTTAAAGAGTGACAAAGAGAAAAACTAGATGGGTCAGTCAGCCCAGTGGTCCTATTCATGGTCTTAATCCCCAGCATCATGCTGTTCGTGCGAGTGACCCGAGGCGGCATATGGAAGAAAAATGCAGGTCACTAGAGTTTCTGAGCTGCCTCGTGTGTTCGTCTGCTCTAGAAAACCCACTTCTACGCTGCACCCTCAGCCCCCGGCACCAGGCCCGGTTCACGCTGGCCTGACTAAAGGTCCGGGGTCTGGGATTTTAAAGCAGGATTTGGTCTGGGGAAGGAATTAACCTCACACTGTTTTGGGGCAATGAGGACAATATTTGATAGGCCAGTAAATGATGCATCATCACATGCAAGTGGGTCTCTTACATAAACATATATAGAAATGTAGTGTAGTAGGGCTACATTACACGGGGATCAAACAGGTGTGGAGAGAAAACCAGGTCAACACGGTAGACGACGGATCCCAGAGGAGATCCACCCTGACACATTGACCCTCTTTTTCATGCTTAGCGCAAATTAACATATGATGCCCAAAGTCTGCAAAAACAACAAGTGAAGCGAGCTTAATGTTGCCTCTCTTTCTCTCGCTATTTGCCTGCCTGGGTGTAAAATGGCCATTTCATTAGGAACACCTGCAAACTCAAATGGGATCCGACACAAGAGTTGGTCACGACTGTGCTAACTATTTCTCAACTGAATATTGTTTATCTAATGTAGTTGTCCATCATATTCAATTGTAAATGTCCTCCTGGGACCCAGCCATGTATTTTTGTTCTTTGGAAGGGACAAGCGTTTTACGGCCTTATTTCAAAAGCGCAACCGTGCACAATAACAAAATCAGGTTTGCTTTCCAGTGAGATGTGATTTGTTGGGCCTTGTCCAATCAAAAAAAGATCTGTCATCCAAAAACGGCTGCTTTGTTTCTGTTATTGTCATTATTTTTGTTTGTTGTTAATGATTTTAATCACTAATATTGACATTATTATTATTATTACTGTTATTAATTTGTATTTTTTTTGGTTTATCCTTTTCAAAGAATTGTATTTAAGAAGTATTCTATATACATGTCTTCTAAATTGCTTTGCAAATGTCTATCCTAAGTATTGTAAAACTGCGATTGGGTTGGAGTTGCTTTATTTTCTTTTATTTGAGTGATCAACATTCAGTGTAATTTTTGAACATAAAATAAATGGAAAATGATATCTACCAATAAAGAAGTAAGTTATTTAATTCTTCCAGTTATTTTGTATTTCAAGGTAGAAACTACATGATGCAGGAGTATACTTCAGGCTTTAGTACAACTGTAAAAAAAGGAATACAAAAATGCATTTCCCAAACTTAAGAGTGTTTTGAGATAAGAGCTGTCTCGAGGGTAATTGTTATTAAGTTGCTAGGAAAGATTTAGGTTAGTTGGTGTAGCAAATTTCACATCAAACCCCGTAAGATCAGACTAAAACATCTGCTCTTACTCACTAGCATTAGCTTATAGCTAGAGATCGACAAAACTTTGTTTTTCTAACCATGGGTAGGAAGAAAGTGAGTATGAAGGACAGTACTGAGAAGAAGAATTGGATGATAGTCATTAATTTAAAACGAAATCATCAAAAACATGACAAGAGTGTGTCGCCAACTTGGCAAAGCAATTTGAGAGAAGCACTGCCAGTCTGCACCGTACTAAAGCAGAATGAGTCTAACGCCAGCCAAGAATGCTGAAAAAATATTCAAACCGCAGACATTTAACCATGAAAAAAATCGAGAAGCTGCTGATGGAGTATTTGACGGAGAAACAGATAACCTAGAAGCCCACTCTCCAAGGTAAATGCAGTAAATGATTATTACATTACTTCATAAAACTACTGTAGTTTTAGTAGTACATTCTATTGTATTGTTATAGTAAATATTTATTATCTAAAAGTCAGTTTTTCTTTGGCACAGGGCAATAAGTTACATATTAAATGTTGCTGTTTTTTCGGGGGGCAAGCGCAGATTAAATTGATTTTAATTCATTGCATTGGGAGATTTGAGATACAGGTGTGTCAGAGAACCAATAAGGTTGTAGGTTGAGGTGCTACAGGCAATTAGGCAAGGAGAACGACAAACTGCTTTACAGTACAATAGAAATATGTTTTGTAAAACATGTTTTATTCTGTACATAAAAACAACAGAAAAGCTAATGGATGAAATATTGAGTTAATACTGTCAACCAGTGGTTCTCAGACTTTTTTCATCAAGTACCACCCCAGAAAACAGTTGGCTCTCCATGTACGACCATAATGACCAACATTAAATACAGTAAGTCAAAGTCGGGGGTCAGTGGCTCCCTGGACTTCTTTCAGAGATGTGTAAAAATGGAAAAAGATGAAAAAAAATGTTTTAATATATTCTCTGAAGTAGAACAAACATGACACAAATATTCCTAATTGTTAGAAATCCCACCGTCTATATTAAACATGCTTCATGATTAGAGTATTTGGCGAGCACCGTCTTGTCCTACTAATTTCAGTAATCCTTGAATTCATCGTAGTTTGTTTACATGTACAACTTTCTCCGATGCTGACGTGTTTTATGCCACTTCTTCTTTGTCCCATTTAGTCCACAAAACTTTTTAGTCTGTGCGTGAATGCACAAAGGTGAGCTTTGTTGATATTATTGACTTGTTGGGAGTGTTAACCAGGCATATCTGATCACTGCATGACTGCAAGCTAATCGATGCTAACATACAATTTAGGCTGGCCGTATGTACATATTGCATCACTATGCCTTGTTTGCAGGTATATTTGAGCTCATTTAATTTCCTCAATGTCTAATTTACATTCGCATGTCTCATGACATATTATCTGTATGTAATATTGTCTGCATTTCTCATAGTTGTTTGTGCGCCATGTTGTTCCAGACCGCAGCAAAGATTGTAATAAATCCATTAGAAGAAGACAACCTGCCGTTTCCTTTAACTTGGACACACATCTATACAATTGGTCATTCTTAGCCAGTAATTTCCAGAAGTTATCTCATTCTGTGAGAAGCCTCCTAACGATTTCCAATGTTGCAGAAATGTGTAGAATAAAAATTAAAATACTGAATTTTCGTCAACAAAGATTAGCGTCAGCCTTTGATAGTAGGCTAATATAGCTAATATAGACACTTACATCATGTGTTGCCTTCATTAGAACACTTACCGTATTTTTCGGACTATGAGTCTCAGTTTTTTTCATAGTTTGCAACTCATACTCAGGAGCGACTTATGTATGAAATTATTAACACATTACCGTAAAATATCAAATAAAATTATTTAGCTCATTCACGTAAGAGACTAGACGTATAAAATTTCATCGTATTTAGCAATTATGTTTGACAGATTGTTTGGTTCTATATGTTATAGTTATTTGAATGACTTTTACCATAATATGTTACGTTTATATACCAGGCACCTTCTCATTTGGTTATTTATGCGTCACATAACGTACACTTATTCAGCCTGTTGTTCACTATTCTTTGTTTATTTTAAATTGCCTTTCAAATGTCTATTCTTGGTGTTGGGTTTTATCAAATAAATTTCCCCCAAAATTGCGACTTATACTCCAGTGCGACTTATATATGTTTTTTTCCTTCTTTCATGTGCATTTTCGGCGGGTGCGACTTGTACTCTGGAGCGACTTATACTCAGAAAAATACGGGTAGGTAAGATTTTTAATTTTTCCGGCTCCTGGCAGATTTTTTTTTCTTCGTATTTTTGATCCTAGTATGTGAATGTGAGTGTGAATGTTGTCTGTCTAACTGTGTTGGCCCTGCGATGAGGTGGAAACTTGTCCAGGATGTACCCCGCCTTCCACCAGATTGTAGCTGAGATGGGCACCAGCGCCCCCTACCACGCCAAAGGGAATAAGCGGTAAAAAATGGATGGATGGATGCTCCAATAAGGCTCTTTCATCATTTTGGGCACCGACCCCTGGTTAAAGTATTCATCAAAAATAAGGTTTTAGCTTATTGTACATTTGATATTTTGGCCATTGTATCATTACAAACAGTTTTAACATTTAATAAAGTGATTATTTGGTGTACAACTAAATTGGAGCCCACGTACCCCAGTTTGAGAATCACTGCTATTAAACAATGTCCGTCCACTGGAGAGGACATTAGGATGAAAAGAAAGACAATTATTTCATGCGAAAAAAATAAAATAAAATCGGGGTCTAATCTTTTAAGACCATATCCACCAACTCAAAAGCACTGCTCACTTTTCCCACACACTTCAAAAGAAATATGCAGAATTACCAGACGTGTCCCACAGACTGAGCTCCACTCTCTGCTCCTCCAGCTCCAGACAGGCGGTGTAGTTCTCAAACACCGTGGGCACGTATGTCTGCGTGGAACAATGAACATGAACATCAGTGGGGGAGGTGTCAGTCTGCCAGCAACAGGTAGAACAAGGGGAATCGAAGCATGCCATGTGAGGAAGAGGAGGGGGCGGGGGGAGTGCTCCAAAAAAGGGTAACGTGATTTGCTAAATTTGAGCACGTGATTTGTTTAATTGGCGCTGCTGCAAAATCACGCAATACTTGAATATGTGAAATGTGGGCAGATGACGATATTTGGTCGAAGAGTCCGACGTACCTCAGGATAACAGTCCTTGGCCAGCACTTGCAACATCGCCGTTTTCCCGCATTGGACGTCTCCCACCAGGACCAGCTTACATCTCACCACCATGGGCTGCGTGTTTCTCCTTTCCTTCATGGTGGCCACAGTAGTCCAATGTATCTTCGTGGAAGAGTGGCGAATAGAAGAAAGAAAGAAGAAGATGGGGGAGGAAGCGTCCAAGTGTCACGTCACACACGGAGGATGTCCGCAGTTGATGTGATTGACTTTGCCACTGTGGCTCTTTATAGAGGAGGAGGCAGCCAATAGGAGTCTCTCTCTCTCTCTTTCTCTCTCTCTCTCTCGTTCTCTCTCTCTCTCTCTCTCTCTCTCTCTCTCTCTCTCTCTCTCTCTCTCTCTCTCCCTCTCTCTGCATGCACTCACTGTCACATGGCAAATGTCCTGATCCATATCAAATATATCGCAGGTGTTTTTGTTAGCCCACTGCATATTGTCGAAATAAAATCAAACAAAACAGTACAAATGTCAGAAAAAATATCAAAACAATTAATGTTCTGTAATGAGAAAAAAACGTAAAATTTGATGTTAATAACAAGATGTTACAGTGGGGCAAAAAAGTATTTAGTCAGCCGCCGATTGTGCAAGTTCTCCCACTTAAAATGATGACAGAGGTCTGTAATTTTCATCATATGTACACTTCAACTGTGAGAGACAGAATGTGAAACAAAAATCCAGGAATTCACATTGTAGGAATTTTAAAGAATGTATTTATAAATTATGGTGGAAAATAAGTATTTGGTCAACCATTCAAAGCTCTCACTGATGGAAGTAGGTTTTGGCTCAAAATCTCACGATACATGGCCCCATTCATTCTTTCCTTAACACGAATCAATCGTCCTGTCCCCTTAGCAGAAAAACAGCCCCAAAGCATGATGTTTCCACCTCCATGCTTCACAGTAGATTTGGTGTTCTTGGGATGCAACTCAGTATTCTTCTTCCTCCAAACACGACGAGTTGAGTTTATACCAAAAAGTTCTATTTTGGTTTCATCTGACCACATGACATTCTCCCAATCCTCTGCTGTATCATCCATGTATCCATTTTGGTATAAATTCAACTTGTCGTGTTTGGAGGAAGAAGAATACTGAGTTGCATCCAAAGAACACCATACCTACTGTGAAGCATGGGGATGGAAACATCATGCTTTGGGGCTGTTTTTATGCTAAGGGGACAGGACAATTGATCCGTGTTAAGAAAAGAATGAATGGGGCCATGTATCGTGAGATTTTGAGCCAAAACCTCCTTCCATCAGTGAGAGCTTTGAATGGTTGACCAAATACTTATTTTCCACCATAATTAACAAATAAATTCTTTAAAATTCCTACAATGTGAATTCCTGGATTTTTTTTTACATTCTGTCTCTCACAGTTGAAGTGTACCTATGATGAAAATTACAGACCTCAGTCATCATTTTAAGTGGGAGAACTTGCACAATCGGTGGCTGACTAAATACTTTTTTGCCTCACTGTATGTAAGGAAGGAGTAGACAGCACAGAAAACAAGGGGTCATAGTACTTGTAAATGGTAAATGGGTTTTACTTGTATTGCACTTTTCTACCTTTTTAAGGGACTCAAAGCGCTTTGACATTATTTCCACATTCACTCATTCACACACACATTCACACACTGGTGGCGGGAGCTGCCATGCAAGGCGCTAACCAGGACCCATCAGGAGCAAAGGTGAAGTGTCTTGCTCAACGACACAAGGGCATGACTAGGATAGTAGAAGGTGGTGATTGAACCAGGAACCCTCAGGTTGCTGGCACAGCCATTCTCCCCACTGCGCCATGCCGTCCCCCTATTTATTTATTACAGTGGTTCTCAACCTGGATTCGATCGAACCCTAAGGGTTCGGTGAGTCAGCCTCAGGGGTTCAGCGGAGCCTCCGCGGAGGTCAAGACACACCAGACTCATCGTGTAAATAAAAACTTCTCCCGACGTAGTATGGATACCCCCAAACATGTTCCCAAGGTATAGCTCGGTTGGTTGAGTGGCCGTGCCAGCAACTTCAGGGTTCCAAATTTGATCCCCGCTTTCCGCCATCCGAGTCACTGGTGTTGTGTCCTTGGGCAAGACCCTTTACCCACCTGCTCCCAGTGCCACCCACACTGGTTCAAATGTAACTTAGATATTGGGTTTCACTATGTAAAAGCACTTTGAGTCACTTAAGAAAAGCGCTATATAAATATAATTCACTGCACTTCACCCTAATTTTCTATCTGATTTGCAAGTGTGTAATTTTTTGTGGTTCATGCACGGTTCATTTTGTGTACAAGTAAAAAAAACATATAACTTTGTCTTAAATTTGAATTTTTTTTTCTTTTTTTTTTCACTAAAAAAGGGTTCAATGAATGCGCATATGAAACTTGTGGGGTTCGGTACCTCCAACAAGGTTAGGAACCACTGATTTATTACATATATATTTAGAATGTATATACAAAAACAGACAATAATCTAAATCAACTGGAAAATGGAGTGTGACTAGATCCAAGAGTGTGTATGGTGCGTGACTATGTGTGAATTAACTGTTTTGTGTTACCGAGAGTGTTGAGCGAGAGTCGGAAGTCCCAGAGGGGAAAAGCAGGCGGGGTATAGCGAGGCGTCAACAGGTCCGTCTCCAGGCGAGATGTCGAGATCCAGCAGGGGCAGCCAGAAGGGAACAACAAGGGAGACGAGACGCACAGCTCGTCACGTGGAAGGAAGGCAGAGGTACTCGGACAGATTATTACGTTCTGGCCCGGGATAGCAAGTTGTGCAGACTTTTGAAGGCAGGACCGCTTATCAACCACAGGTGTGCTGATCGCTGGTAATTGACTGCAGCTGCTTGCTGCCGCCGGGCGTGGGCGTGTCCTGAGGTGCGCTCCGTGGGACCCATTGATGAGTGAGCATTGGCCTGCGGCCGGGCCGTGACACGAGGTATGTATACTGTGTACTGGTATTTTTTTGTACCGGTTCATAATTGGGTCCAAGAACACCTCCTGATGATGAGGTTAGGTAGGGAGGTAGGTCTTTATTGTCATTGCACAAGTACAACAAAACTTTGTTTTCAGCACAAACCAGTTCAAGATTAGACAAACAAACAGTGTACAGGGTAACAGAACAGAAACGCTGGAGGAGGATGAGTAAGAAAAATACAATCTTGAAGTAGTATTATGCTCTGGGCCTGTTTTGCTGCCAATGGAACTGGTGCTTTACAGAGAGTAAATGGGACAATGAAAAAGGAGGATTACCTCCAAATTCTTCAGGACAACCTAAAATCATTAGCCAGGAGGTTGGTTCTTGGGCGCAGTTGGGCGTTCTAACAGGACAATGACCCCAAACACACATCAAAAGTGGTAAAGGAATGGCTAAATTAGGCTACAATTAAGGTTTTAGAATAGCCTTCCCAAAGTCCAGACTTAAACGTGTGGACAATGCTAAAGAAACAAGTCCATGTCAGAAAACCAACACATTTAGCTGAACTGCACCAATTTTGTCATGAGGAGTGGTCAAAAATTCAACCAGAAGCTTGTGGATGGCTACCAAAAGCGCCTTATTGGAGTGAAAGTTGCCAAGGGACATGTAATTAAATATTAACATTGCTGTATGTATACTTTTGACCCAGCAGATTTGGTCACATTTTCAGTAGACCCATAATAAATTCATAAAAGAACCAAACTTCATTAATGTTTTTTGTGCTCCAATCGCTCTATCACAAAAAAATAAGAGTGGTAAAAATTATTGGAAACTCATGACAGCCATGACATTATGATCTTTACAAGTGTATGTAAACTTTTGACCAAGACTGTATATACCTGCAGTCTGCATACAAAATGTTGCTGGAGGGTTAATAAAAGCCTAAAAAAAAAGAAAGAATAACACTTATTTCAAACCTGCCATGGCAAAATAAATATATTTTAGTTCATATAGTGAAAAAATAAACAGAGTCTGAGTTGAAAGGTCAGAGAAATAGGCTTATAGAAATACTAGACTTAAAAGTGTCGTCATTGGGCTTTCTGTACCATCAAGTGCTGGCCTTCATGATAGGTGACAGTCAGCAGCCTTTCACACCTGATGGCTATACTTCTAACTACTGTATACAAATGTCATTGTATGCAAAGAGAAATTCAAAGACAAAAGTCCATTTCTATTTCTGTTTCTATTCTCAGTTCCATTTCGAAAGTAATGGAAAAAATAGTTGATGAACAGGTTGATAGATACCTTGCTACCAATAAACTAATGTACAAATTCAAATCCGGCTTCAGAACTAACCACTCTACTGACACATGCCTTCTCTATCTGACCGACCACATCAAACATGAGGTGGACGCGGGCAAATACTGCGGCATGGTCATGCTGGACATTCAGAAGACCTTTGACACCGTTATCCACGCTATACTGTTGGATAAGCTCAGAGCGATCGGATTTGATAAAACCTCAACGAGCTGGATGTAATCTTACTTGGAGGGGAGGAAACAGATGGTAGAGGTGAACGGCACCGTGTCCCCTCCCTTCTCAGTAAGCTGTGGAGTCCCCCAAGGCAGTACACTAGGACCTTTACTGTTCCTAATATACGTAAATGACATGCCATCAACATGCGACTGTGAATGGTTCCTGTTTGCGGATGACTCAGCCGTGCTGGTATCTGGAAAGAACAGGTCACAGGTGGAACAAATCCTCAGTGCTGAACTCCTTTATATTTGCACCTGGCTCGCTGACAACAAGCTATCCATACACTTAGGTAAAACGGAATCCATCCTATTTGGGTCCAATATCAACCTTAAGAAAGTCAGTGACTTCACTATAAAAGTGGGTGACATTGTTATCACCAGGAAAGATGAGATCACCTACCTAAGGTCCATTCTAGAGGCCAATCTTTCCTGTGATAAAATGGCAACCAAGGTAATCAAAAAGGTCAACCAGAAAACGAGATTCTTCTACAGAATCTCCTCTCTGGTCAACAAAAGCACTTTGAAGATTCTAGCGGGAACTCTCATTCAACGCTTGCACCTCCTGGTACCCCAGCACCTCCAAAACCCTCAAATCTAGACTCCAAACATCCCAGAACAAGCTAGTCTGGTTACTTTTAGACCGCCACCCCAGATCACACCTCACTCCAACCCACTTCTCCAAAGTGGGCTGGCTCAGGGTGGAGGACAGAGTAAAACAACTTGCACTGAGCCTAGTCTATAAAATCCGCTAGAACTCCCTGATACCAAAGTACATGTCAAACTACTTCCTTAACATAAATGACCGCCATAACCACAACACTAGGGGGAGCTCCACAAACCACGTGAAACCCAGATTTCTTTCTATGCCACATCAATGTGGTATGCACTCCCAACAGGTATAAAAGTAAGTGCATCTCTATATTCCTTCAAAACCGCTCTAAAACAACACCTCCAGGCAACTTCAAGACTTTATTAATACCCTCCTCCATTCACATCCCATCTGCCCGGATTATAAATAAATAACCTAATGTAAATAATCAAATGTATTTCTAATGTATATACTTGTTCTTATGCTATCTGAACTCACTGTGTTCTTTGCTCGCTGTACATATCCTACTAAGTAAGACCTACACTGTTTCAATGTCCATTTCTCTGTTGATGCAATTGTAGGATGACTGAAGTGCTGATATCAACCAAAGCTCCTCATCCCACCCCCCGGATTGTGAAAATGTAAATAATTCAATGTATATATTATGATGATTAACTTGTGTGATGACTGTATTATGCTGATAGTATATATTTTTATCATGAATTGATTAAAGTGGACCCCGACTTAAACAAGTTGAAAAACTTATTTGGGTGTCACCATTTAGTGGTCAATTGTACGGAATATGTACTGAACTGTGCAATCTAGGAAATAAAAGTTTCAATCAATCAAAATCAATCAAATTAAGAGCTCTTCCTGAATGTCTGGCAGGCTCATTTGCTTACTACTGACATGCAATTAGAGCCTCCTTGCAGGGTTCTTCTTGACCCCTGTGAGTCAGAGTAGAGCCCCCTTGTCCTCAACCCCTTCATGCTGTCACCTGTCTGCGGTTTTACGGCCATGTCAGGCTGACTTCTCGCACACCAGGACATTGAGAGGAAAACTGTCTCTACATGCCGGAACAACAATGGATGAAGAAAACAAAAATGGCCTACATCACAGCTTTTAGTGCTAATAGGATATCTTCAGGCAAAATTGGATGTTCTTTTCAGTCTGGCCCCGTAATGTTCTAATGTGGCCCTTAAATGTCCCCCCCAGGCAAACCTTTACAGACACACACAAGGTATTAACTTCACACAATACTTGCTTCATTCACATTACTTTATTACATGGTTACTTTATAGCAGGAATATCAAACATAACTTCTATTTTATATCAATATAACTCTGTTTTTTAAAATGTGGGGAGAATCAGAAACATGTTGAGTAATTATGTCTACTTCCTGTTCCTGGGACCAATGCCACCACCCACTAGTTATTTGTTATCAAGGCAGTTATAGAAACCCAAAACCTAAGGAACCAGACCTTAAGGGCTGCCACATCATTCAATGTGGCCCACCATATCATTTAACATGGCCCATCATTTATTGTGGACGGTCACAAAATGTATCTTGTCCACGTCATTTAATGTGGCTTACCACATCATTTATATTGTCCGCCACATCATTTAATGTGACATGACATGTCATTTAAAATGGCCCGCCACATCATTCATTGTGGTCCCCCACATCATTTAACATGGCTTACCACATCATTTACAAACCCCTTTTACATATGAGTTGGGAAATTGTGTTAGATGTAAATATAAACGGAATACAATTATTTGCAAATCCATTTTAACCCATATCCAGTTGAATATGCTACAAAGACAACACATTTGATGTTCAAACTGATTTTTTTTTGTGCAAATAATCATTAACTTTAGAATTTGATGCCAGCAACACGTGACAAAGAAGTTGGGAAAGCTGGCAATAAATACTGATAAAGTTGAGGAATGCTCATCAACCACTTATTTGGAACATCCCACAGGTGTGCAGGCTTATTGGGAACAGGTGGGTGCCATGAGTGGGTATAAAAGCAACTTACATGAAATGCTAAGTAATTCACAAACAAGGATGGGCTGAGGGTCAACAATTTGTAAGCAAATTGTCAAACAGTTTTAGAACAACATTTCTCAACGAGCTACTGCAAGAAATTTAGGGATTTCACCATTTACGGTCCGTAAAATCATCAAAAAGTTTCAGAGAATCTGGAGAAATCACTGCACGTAAGCGATGATATTACGGACCTTTGATCCCTCAGGCGGTACTGCATCAAAAACCGACATCAGTGTGTAAATGATACACCACATGGGCTCAGGAACACTTCATAAAACCACTGTCAGTAACTACAGTTGGTTGCAACATCTGTAAGTACAAGTTAAAACTCTACTATGCAAAACCAAAGCCATTTATCAACAACACCAAGGAACGCTGCCGGCTTCAAAAAGGCCCGAGCTCACCTAAGATGGACTGATGCAAAGTGGAAAAGTGTTCTGTGTTCTGACGAGTCCACATTTCAAATTATATTTGGAATCTGTGGACGTGGTGTCCCCCGGAACAAAGAGGAAAATAACCATCCGGATTGTTCTAGGCGCAAAGTTCAAAAGCCAGTATCTGTGATGGTATGGGGGTGTATTAGTGCCCAAGGCATGGGTAACTTACACATCTGTGAAGGCACCATTAATGCTGAATGGTTCATACAGGTTTTGGAGCAACATATGTTGTCATCCAAGCAACGTTATCATAGACGCCCCTGCTTATTTTAGCAAAACAATGCCAAGCCACGTGATACAACAGCATGGCTTCGTAGTACAAGAGTGCGGGTACTTTCCTGGCCCGCCTGTAGTCCAGACATGTCTCCCATCAAAAATGTGTAGCGCATTATGAAGCGTAAAATACGACAACAAGACCCCTGACTGTTGCACAACTTAAGCTGTACATCAAGCAAGAATGGAAAAGAATTCCACTTTCAAAGCTTCAACAATTAGTTTCCTCAGTTCCCAAACGTTTATTGAGTGTTGTTAAAAGAAAAGGTGATTTAACACAGTGGTGAACATGCCCTTTCCCAACTACTTTGGCACATGTTGCAGCCAAGAAATTCTAAGTTAATTATTATTTGCAAAAAAAAAAAAAGTTTATGAGTTTGAACATCAAATATCTTGTCTTTGTAGTGCATTCAATTGAATATGGGTTGAAAAGGATTTGCAAATCATTGTATTCCGTTTATATTTACATCTAACACAATTTCCCAACTCATATGGAAACGGGGTTTGTATAATGTCCGCAACATCATTTAATGTGACCCGCCATGTCATTAAATATGGCCCGCCACATCATTTATTGTGGTCCACCACGTCATTTAACGTGGCTTACCACGTCATTCATATTGTCCGCTACATCATTTAATGTGATCTGCCATGTCATTTAATATGACTCATGGCCCACCGCATTATTTATTGTGTTTTGTCATAAAATGTATGTTGTACAGCACGCAATTTAATTGGCCTGCCACTTCATTTAATGTGACCCGCCACTACATTTATTGTGGTCGCCCACATTATTTAACGTGGCTTACCACATCTATTATATTGTCCGCAACATCATTTAATGTGACCCGCCATGTCATTATATATGGCCCGCCACATAATTTATTGTGTTCCATCACAAAATGTATGTTGTACACCACATCATTTAATTGGCCTGCCACTTCATTTAATGTGGCCCGCCACATCATTCAAAATGGCCCGCCATATCATTTAAATGTCCGTTTGCACAATGTTGTGTTATCCGTCAAATAAATTAAAGGGGAACTGCACTTTTTTGGGAATTTTGCCTGTTGTTCACAATCCTTTTAAGAGACAAGAACACATGTTTTTTTGTGGGGTTTTTTTTGCATTTTATTTTGTAGTAATTGGTTTGTCCTAGGTGGCTAGCAATACAGCCATGCTGCCTCTAAACCACTCTAAAAAGGCACCCAAACACCACCAACAAAACAATCTGTTATCTGTATAATAACCAAGATGTAGCGACATTGTTATTGTAAGAATGAACACTGGGGTAAGCTTTTTCTAGCGGAGTAACACAAGGTTTTGCGCCGGCATGCTAGGGCATTAGCCGTAAGCTAGCTTCTGCGTCAGCAGCTGAATGGCTAATGTACAACAAAATGCGATAGGACAATAATCTGTATTTACTGAAAAACATGAACAATCATACTACTGCATATGTAAAGTGGTAGCCCACATTACATGTTTTGTTTATACACAGCTAGCCAGACAGCGTATGTGGTTTTAACAACAGACATGACGTGCTGCATGCATCATGATCAAATATTATAGTGACTCAATTGTCCGTTTGATCCAGCTAACCGGGGACTTTTTTTTCCAATTTATTTTTGGTAAGCAAGCCATTTCTGTCAACGTAGCTTGGCTCCGAAACTCAACATCTACACCATCAAGTCATGCCGGTCCTGACTCTCTTGGGTTCCGTTTGCGCTAACATTTTTCACTCTCTTTCTTTTAGCCAACCTTCTATAAGCAACAGTTCATCCTCTGTATATTCAGTTTCAAAAAGATGAAGTTGTGAATCCTTGTTTGTCCAAAAATGGTCGTCTTTAATGTCTGTTACCAAGTCTGCCATGATTACAAAACTCTGCCGTTTGTTTATGCAAGTAGGAAAACACATTTTTTGTCATAATTCGGAAGTGCACTGCTATGGAAAGGAAAATAATTGCGCTGAGGAAATAAGTTCCAGTAATGCATAAAATGACCAACATATGGTAAATATTGAACATATAACATATAATTATGAACGCGTCAGTTACTACATTATATATATACTTGCAGTGTGTATACAAAACGTTGCTGGAGGGTTATAAAGTTGTTTTAAAGACTTTTGAAGGCTGCAACAGTGACTCCTGTTAGGTTTGTAAAACACAGCACTATGTCATCAGTTTCTGATTTATTAAATTGTATAACAGTGCAAAATATTGCTCAATTGTAGTAGACTTTCTTGAACTATTTGGAAAAAAAAAATAAAAATAACAAATTTTTGGGGGAAAAATAAAGATGTGATTTAATTATAAATTACTTCTACACATAGAAGTAATCATCAACATAAAGCGCCCTCTTTCGGGATTGTAATTGAGATCCATCTGGATTCATGAACTTAATTCTAAACATTTCTTCACAAAAAAAATAAATCTTTAACATCAATATTTATGGAACATGTCCACAAAAAATATAGCTGTCAACACTGAATATTGCATTGTTGCATTTCTTTTCACAGTTTATGAACTTACATCCATATTTTATTGAGGTATTATTCAATAAATATATTTATAAAGGATTTTAAAATTGTTGCTATTTTTAGAATATTTAAAAATATATATTTCACGTACCACTTGGCATACCTTCAAGTACCCCCATTTGAGAACCACTGTATTAGACAATAGAAGTAAGGGAACTTGTCACATTTAAGAACAAATAGGCCACCCTAACAGTGCTCTGGAGAACTTGTAGATTTTGTTCTTACTTACAAACAAATCCCAGATAAGAAAACATTGGTGAATACAAAAATCTCCTTAAAAACTTTGTAAGTTGACCTAAGAACAAAATTGGTTCTTAAGAAGGAATGCTGAATGGGGCCCATTGTTCTGAGGTCAACCCTTGATAAAAACAAGTTTAACACACTTGTCCTAAATGCTGTCGTTTTCATGTTAGTACGCCTTTGAATGAATTAATGAATGGTTTATTTTGAGCCATGCAAACAAAACAAAAGAATGACATGAAATACAAAACAAATATATATATATATATATACATTCTTTTTACACCTACATTGAAAACATTACATGTGACTAATCTTTTGTAGATGTCAAGATTGGCTCTAAAGGGAGTGGGAAGAAGTAAACTTATTTGGTCCCACTCCTATACATATACAATATATACAGTATATACACAATATATATTACAATAATACATATAATATAATTCAATTCAGTGGTTGCTGCATAGATGCTATATATTATCTATATATAATACATTTAAATTCACACACACTTACATATATACATATGCACACACACATATATACACAACACACACATATATGTACACACATATACAATCCATATACATATATACATACATACACATACACACATAATCACATACATGCACACATGCATATACCCAAAATACACACACACACACACACGCACACACACGCACACACGCACACACACACGCACACACACACACACACACACACACACGCCTATATAAATACTATATATATAATAGTATATATAATATACACTTTTGTCTAAACATTATTAATAGATTTTGGTGCCTATGGGAACAAGCTTTCATTTTGACTGTGATATTAGTGGTTAAAAGTGGATCTGTGGCTGTGGAGCTACTGCTCCTGATCAACAGGACCTGAGGACCACTCTTGCTATGTGTCCTATGCTGTGCATTAAAAGAGATGAGGGGAGCCCCCTGCCAGAGGAGTTATCCACGAACATAAGATCCCCCACTCGCCTGCCCTGTACTCTAGATAGTGTACCCAAATCCCTTTTCTTAGTTTCCATTGGCACCAATTTTTTAGTCAGAATTCATATTTGTTTTTACATTTACAGAATATTAATATTACACAAATTGCATATAGGATTGCACACACACACACACACACACACACACACACACACACCCACACACACACACACACACACACACACACACACACACACACACAATTCAATGTATTCCTCTTGTTGATACTAATTCATATAGTTTAACTAGTTGGGTTAAGTCATAGAAATAATAATAATAATGATAATATCAACAATGTCTAAACAATAATAATAAAGATAATGATAACAATAATAATAATAATAATAATAATATGAACAATAGCAATAGCAATGACAACAAATGATGACAATAATACATATAGACTAATGTAGATGATGATGATAATAACAACATTAATAACAATAATAATCCTTATTAGCCAGTGACGGAGTTTAACACTTAGGCATCCATGTTCACATTCATATACATTGCCCATACCATTTTTTTGTATCTTGTTTTGAACTGATGGACATTTGGACATTGCTTGAGCCCCACATCCAATCCGTTCCAAAGTTTCACTCCACGCACAGACACACACAAACTTTTCCTGGTATTTCTTACTGTTGGAATAGTAAAGATACTACACCCCCTTAGATTATGAACTCCTTCTCTGTGTTTGAAATGTATTTGAATATTGGCAGGTAAAACCTTTCTGTTTGCTTTAAATAGTAATTGAGCTGTATTAAAATCAACTAGATCAGGCAGTTTTAATAATTTAGATTGTAAAAATAAAATATTTGTGTGGGCACAATATCCCACCTTGTGTAGAATTCTTATTGCACGTTTTTGGAGTGTAACCAGGGGATGTAGTGAAGTTTTGTAGTTGTTGCCCCAGATTTCTATGCAATAATTTAGATATGGCAAGACCAATGAACAATATAATAAATGCAGAGCTGTGTAATTTAAGAAGAATTTGGATTTATTGATAATAGAGATGGTTTTGGAGATTTTGCTTTGTATATGTCTTATGTGTGGTTTCCAGCTTAATTTATTATCAATAGTGACTCCTAAGAATTTAATTTCTGACACCGTTTCTAGAATCACGCCATCTATATTTATTGCTGGTCCTGGATTGGAATAGCCGAATAACATAACTTTTGTTTTCTTTAAATTAAGGGATAATTTGTTTATATCTAACCATGTTTTTAATTTTGCGAGTTCATTATTTAGGGTGGATACAAAATTTGTATAATTATCGTTAGAATAGAAAATATTAGTGTCGTCTGCGAATATGACTAATTTTAATACTCTAAATAGGTCATTAATATATAAGTTAAATAACTTGGGACCAAGAACGGATCCCTGTGGAACCCCACAAGCAATGTCCAAATGCCCAGATGTAAACTCGCCCATCTTCACAAACTGCTGTCTTTGTGTTAAATAGCTCCTTATCCAAGTCAAAGCTACTCCCCTTATTCCATATCTGTATAATTTTTTCAGTAATATTTGATGATTAATGGTGTCAAATGCTTTACTCAGATCCATGTAAATTCCAGCTGCATATTTCTTTCTATCTAAGCTATTGGTTATCTCTTCTACTGCATCAATTATTGCCATAGATGTTGACGTTGCTGTCCTAAAACTATATTGACTTTCATTAATTATCTTATGTTTATCTATAAATTTCTCTAATCTAGTGTTATATAATTTCTCTAAGATTTTGGAAAACTGCGGGAGCAAAGAGACAGGTCGGTAGTTTGTGAAGATGTGTTTGTTCCCATTTTTATATATTGGTCTTACCTTCGCCATTTTCATTTTATTAGGAAATTGTCCTGTTTGGAAGGACAGGTTAAATATATAAGTTAGTTGTTTGGTGATGGAATGTATGGTTTTTTTCACAAGTGTCATATCTATGTCAAAACAATCAGTAGATGTTTTATTTTTGCAATTATTAACAACATCTATTATTTCCTCTTCAGTTACTCCCAACAGAAACATACTCATTGGATTCATTTCAATCAGTGACTCCATTTCATTGCTGTTATAATCAGGGATTTTGGCTGCCAATTCTGATCCGACATTTACAAAGAAACTCTTAAAACTCTCCACAACATTATTCATATTATAATTATCTTGGTTGTTATCAGTGAAATAGCTAGGATACGAGTTATTTTTTGATTTGCCTTTAATTATAGTGTTAAGTATTCCCCACACCTCCTTAGTGTTGTTCTTATTCCTATGTAATAGATTGGTATAATATAATTTCTTACTAGTCCTTATTATATCAGTCAATTTATTTTTATATGTTTTATATCTATGTTCAGAGTCTTCAATCAGTTTCTTTGTATATTCATTTTTTGAGCCAGGTTTTACATTAATTAATTTGATGAATTGTCTATATAATGTGTTTTTCTTTTTACAAGCGTTTTGTAAACCCTTGGTTAACCATGGGCACTTTAAAGTTATTTCAGCAAGACAATGACAAGCCACATTCAGCACGTGTTACAACAGCGTGGCTTCGTAGAAAAAGAGTGTGGGTACTTTCCTGACTTTTCCAGACTTGTCTCCCATCGAAAATGGGTGGTGCATTATGTCCTAAAATACGACAGCAGAGACCCCGGACTGTTGAACGACTGAAACTGTATATAAAATAAGAATGGGAAAGAATTCCACTTTCAAAGCTTCAATAATCATTTTCCTCAGTTCTTAAACGTTTATTGAGTGTTGTTAAAAGAAAAGGTGAAGTAACACAGTGGTGAACATGCCCTTTCCCAACTACTTTGGCAGGTGTTGCAGCCATGAAATTCTAAGTTAATTATTATTTGCAAAAAAAAAAAGTTTATGAGTTTGAACATCAAATATCTTGTTTTTGTAGTGCATTCAACTGAATATGGGTTGAAAAGGATTTGCAAATAATTATATTCCGTTTATATCTACATCTAACACAATTTCCCAACTCATATGGAAACGGGGTTTGTATATTGAAAGGATTGTCATTAAATTGTGGTGTGGTACAGCAGTGTTTTTCATCCTTTTTTGAGCCAGGGCAAAAAAAAAATTTTGGGAAAAATTGTGGAGTCACACCACCAGCAGAAATCATTAAAAAATAAAACTCAGCAGCTGATATTGACAGTAAAAAGTGTTGGATAAGAACCCAAACCATAACCAACAATGCATGACTATAGAAGTTTCGTGTCTTCCTTGAGCGCTATTACCCGCACCTGTTTTGTTTTAGCAATTAAGGCTATTTAAGTTGTTGCTATCCTTCTTTGCGGGGACATTGGTGATTGTCATGTCATGCTCAGACGTACTTTGTGGACGGTGTAAGTCTTTGCTGTCGTCCAGCATTATGTTTTTGTTTACTTTGCAGCCAGTTCAGTTTTAGGTTCGTTTTGCATAGCCATCCTTAAACTTCAATGCCTTTTTTTTAGCGTTATTTGCCTTTTGTTTATTTTTGGTTTAAGCATTAGATACCTTTTTACCTTTACACTGCCTCCCGCTGTTGCCTGCATATTGTGATCATGACAAACCATGTTACCGACATCTAAAAAGCAATTACCTACCTGCTGCCACCTACTATTATGGAAGAGTATAACATGGTTACTCTGCCAAGTTGTAGGCACAGACACTCAACAACGGCACGTTTGCAGATTATTATTACTGGTTTGTAAAAAATATTTTTAACCCAAATAGGTGAAATTACATAATCTCCCACGGCGCACCAGACTGTATCTCAAGGCACACTAGGGAAAAACACTGCTAGTTTCAGTATATCTTTTTAACAAGTTGCCACGAAGAAGTCATCTTTCCAAACACAAAAAAAATGTTGCACACACTAGCTCCCTCTACTGGTCACGTTGAGTAATACTTACCTACTCAGTGGTTAGAGTGTCCGCCCTGAGATCAGTAGGTTGTGAGTTCAAACCACAGCAGAGTCATACCAAAGACTATAAAAATGGGACCCATTACCTCCCTGCTTGGCACTCAACATCAAGGGTTGAAATTGGGGGTTAAATCACCATAAATGATTCCCGGGCGCGGGCACCACTGCTGTCCTCTGCTCCCCTCACCTCCCAGGGGGTGGAACAAAGGAATGGTTCAAATGCAGCGGACATATTTTTCCGGACATAGTGTGTGTGTGTGTGTGTGTGTGTGTGTGTGTGTGTGTGTGTGTGTGTGTGTGTGTGTGTGTGTGTGTGTGTGTGTGTGTGTGTGTGTGTGTGTGTGTGACTATCATTGGCACTTTAACTTTAACTTAACTTACTTACTCCACCGATGGCAGGAGAGCTTTTACTAAAAAAAACAAGTTATTCGTCTGGTTGGAATGGAATGTTTATCAAATCAATCGAATCATTTTTGCGTATTTTTTGTAACATTGTGGTTCTTTAAAATAAAAGAAGACAACGACCTATATAGCACAATTTAAAGGGTAAAATAAGCCAGAAGATCGATGCCCAAAAGCGTCTGAATTTACGATAATGAGCCACATTTTATTTTCAGCAACATGGCTGCACCTTTTGATCAAAATAACATATTAGCAGTATTTAAATTATAGAGAAGAACTAATAAAAAGTTGTCTTGTCAATGTTTTTTTTTTAATAGGACAATCAATATATCAAAGATGAATTAATGAAATTACATTTTAAATGGCTGGCCATTTTTTAATACAATCCAGGCTATGGGTCCCCAACCTTTTTTGCACCAGGGAACTGTTAAATGTAGGCATTGGTAGGTCGTGAGTTCAAACCCCGGCCGAGTCATACCAAAGACTATAACAATGGGACCCATTACCTCCCTGCTTGGCACGCAGCATCAAGGGTTGGACTTGGGGGTTAAACACACTTGCCAACCTTGAGACCTCCGATTTCGGGAGGTGTGGGGCGGGGGGTGTGGTTAAGAGTCAAGTATTTCATATACATATATATATATATATATATATATATATATATATATATATATATATATATACATACATATAAGAAATACTTGACTTTCAGTGAATTCTAGCTATATTTATATATTTATTATATATATACATATATATATATATATATATATATATATATATATATATATATATATATATATATATATATATATAGTTTGTGTATTCCGTGCTTGTTGAAATGGTCATGCAGCTGCGTGGTGACTCTGAAATAACAATGTAACAATCAGATCACATGAAAACAGCTAAGACAATATAAGTCATACGGGAAAAAGCATTTTTAGACAATATGATTTGCTTGAGCGGCTGGGGGACCTCAAACAATGGATTAGAAAAAACAGATTTTTTATTTTTTTTTCTTCGTCATGAAAAAGGGACGTTTTTGTGGTTGGTGCACTAATTGTACGTGTGTATTGTGTTTTTTATGTTGATTTAATAAAAAATTTAAAAAAAAAATTAAAAAAAAAAATATATATATATATATATATATATATATTTAGTATTTATTTAAAAAAAAATAAAAATGAATAAAAAATTCTTCTGCGGCCCAGTACCAATCGGGCCACGGCCTGGTCCGCGGCCTGGTGGTTGGGGACCACTGCTCTAGATCACTAAGATCTTCTGAGACCAATCTGTTAGCGGTTCCCAGAGTAAACTCAAATCAAAGGAGAGCATCATTCAGTCACTACGCAACAAATAGCTGGAATAAACTTCCTGAAGGTGACAGACTTTCCCCAACTCTGACTACTTTTAAAACTAAACTGAAAACTTTTATGTTCACCTTAGCTTTCAGCTAAATCTTTTAATCTTTTAACTTTTTAACATCCGCACTGTTTTTATTTTTATTGTTTGCATTTTAATTTTGCTTTTATTTTCTTTCATTTCACCTTGTTGTCTGTGAAGCACTTTGAGTCTGTCTTGTGTATGAAAAGTGCAATACAAATAAAGCTGCCTTGCCTAGCCTATGTGAGAGCATTTTAGTTGTTTATGTGAGATCATTTCAGTAGTGTATGTAAGAGCATTTCAGTAGTGCATGTAAGAGCATTTCAGTCGTGTACGTAAGAGAATTTCAGTAGTGTATGTGAGAGCATTTCAGTAGTGTATGTGAGAGCATTTCAGTAGTGTATGTGCGAGCATTTCAGTAGTGTATGTGAGAGCATTTCAGTAGTATATGTGCGAGCATTTCAGTAGTGTATGTGAGAGCATTTCAGTAGTGTGTGTGAGAGAAAAACATTTCAGTTGTTTATGTGAGAGCATTTCAGTAGTGTGTATAAGAGTGTTTCAGTAGTGCGTATACGAGTGTTTAAGTAGTGTGTGTGAGGGAAAAACATTTCAGTTGTTTATGTGGGAGCATTTCAGTGGAGTATGTAAGACGTAATTCTGAATAATCCATTTTCTACCGCTTGTCCCTTATCTTCTGTAATAGTGAGTTATCCTTCTTTTTAAAAATAACCGCTCTCTCTAGACTTCAGTCACGAGCCCCATTTTTTCAAAACTTGGCCAGCTAAAACTCAACTGGCTGCAAAACCAAACACCACTCGAGAAGAAAATGTGCTCGCTTTAAATAGATTCTCTAATTAGTTTGAGCCTTTTGAATTGAGCCACGCTGTGTTAATGTATTTACAACAACGCTGGTGGGGCCTCACTATCAATCATTGAGCCCCCCCCAAAAAACAAACAAAAAAACTCCCTTAGGCATTATTTCAATGTATTATTTATTCCCATCCCTTTTTGTCCAAATGCACTATTGACAAAGATACACCCTGTACACATGTTCATCAGACATGGCTGCATTTATAATACCTTGCACACTGGCATTGGGGACATCAGATCAGACAACTTGTGGGTACAGCAGAACTTGTAGTGTGTTTATTGCATCATAAAGCAGACATTAAAAGGACAAGTAGTGCAAACATACTCAAATATACCTGAGCAGGTATCCTAAAGTCTTAGCTTCTGCCTCCTCAATGCTCAACTTTATATATTGCATAAAGGACATCTAAGAAAATGTGCTTTGGGTTTTTCCAGACAATTGTGACCATTATTTGGAAAAATAGTTACAATTTTGTTTATTTGAAAGAAGGTGCTGTGTTTGCTCTGCTATGAGAGACTACAGGTGAAACTCAAAAAAATTAGAATATCGTGCAAAGTTTTGTTCATACCAGCTATTAGATTAACAAGGTGAAACTAACATACAATTAATATATATTAGGACTTCTCTTGATATAATTTTGAGGCCTATGGAGTAAAAAATATGGAAACATCGACTTGAACATTTCAGAAGATGTGGGTTTTTCAAAAACTGTAAACCATGATCATCCAAACTGTAACAAATAAAAGCTTGACATATTTCACTTTGTATTTAATGAGTTTAAATTAGGGGTGCACAAAAAATCGATTTATAAGTTTTGTTGCTGCCGACACTAAATCGATTCATACTTTTCAAAAATCAATTTAAAAAAAATATGTTTTTAGGATAAAAATAATAATACAAAAAATACCTTTTTAGGCATTCTTCGTGCAACCAGAAGGAGTTTTTCTATTCTGTAACCTATTTTTTTTTTAAAGCTTCATTATAATCATTGTACCAAATAATACAATTCTGAATCGAATCAACACCCCAGGAATCACATGCCTTGTTTATATCACATTTTAGTTTCACATTTTAAGTTAAATTGCTGAAATGGGCTTTCACGTGACATGAAAACTGTTAAAAATTGTTAAAATGTTTTCACCTGTATGCAGCAAAAATCAATGCAAATATTAGCAGCAGCTTTTACATGATTTCAGTGTATCATTCAGAAAAGAATAGTACAGTTCTATGGTGTCCATTAGAGATTTATATGCCGAGGATTCTCTGCATTAGGTGCAGCTTGATTATAACAATAATCATACTAATAATTATTATAATACCTTCATATACAATCTGTACAGTGAAGCTTTGAATATGTGATTGGTTACAGAGGTTGTTGTGAGGATGATCCTGCAAAGAAAGCCCTTCTAGTGGAACATCAATATGCAGCAATTATGTCATGCATTTATACTATTTACAATAATTGCTGTGTCAAGTTGATCAGTTTTACATGATGATTGCATGCACTTGTGGAAGTACAATTAGCCAAAGCGGCAAAACAAACGGGAATAAAGTAAATAAAAACTGCAACGTTTTGATGAAGCTGTTATATGTTTATACTGTAGAATTATTGTAAGTTGATATTTTGTATTTCAAATGCTGCATTTGTATTATTTCCTGGATGGTCGAGAACCTTGTAATAAATGAAACATACCACAAGAGGTCGTACTCTTTGCAGGTAGTGGTAGAGCTGGACAACTGTCAAGTTCTTACCAAAAAGGCAAAATAACTGCAGTAAGTTCACTGGGGAGTAAAAACCTGACTATTATTACATTTGATCACATTATATTCTTTAAATAAGATATGTTCATCTGCATGTATATTTCAAGTCATAAAAATAAAGTGTACAAAATGAATGAAGAAGGTAGTTGTGGTGAGAGTTAATGTTTTTACTCTCCGTATAGAAAAGCTACAACTAAAAGTTGTTCATAGTAAAGTAGGGCGAAAGGAGCGTTCAAGTCTATAAATTCCATTTCTGGAGTTAGGAAACGACAGCTCATTTTAAGAGAGACTTCCTGTTTTTATCGGTTGATGGTATACCATTTTTGGTATGCATTGTACTTTCAAGCATTTAAATAATAATAGTAATGAGATTAAAACCCCCCGAATAAAAACACACATTTTCGTTCATACTTAATTGGAAGTTTGGAGTTTAATCACATAACTGTGGCGATAATGCAAAAAGGCTGTTGATTTGCCACTTTGTGCTTGTCATGCGTCACCGTGTGATCAGCTACTACAGTATATTAGTCCGGATATGAACTTGATATATTAGTTTATATAAAACAAATGGAAAAAAAGAGCTACAGAATATTAGAAGGAAATAAAGCCACTTCACTGTGTTGCCAACTGACAACTAGACATATTTGTGCCTTTTTCAGGAAACATTTGGTTCAAGTGGAATGTCAGCTCACAGTAGAGCTGTAGAGATGGAAGACAGAGAAATACGTTGCTCAGAGGGATGAACCCTTTTCATATATGACAACTTTGCTACACTATTTATCTAACTGATCACTAACACAGACTGACCTTTATAAGCATGTCATTTGATGAAGATAAGTGCTGAATCACCTTGCTCGCGTCAAGGTCGGCCACCTCTGAGGAGGACGTGTGGGCTGGCTCAGCTTTGCCAGGTGAAGGGCGGAGGAGAGTGGTCGTGACTTTCGGAGGTGGCGTGCAATGTCTGCTCTGCTGTACTGTGTCCGGGTATGTATTGTGCAGCTGTAGAAAGCGACCCTGAGTAGTCACGTGGCGTTGGGACCCGGGGGCAATCCCCTAGGGGGCAGCACTGAGGTGAAGGCGCTCTCAATGATGGGGCTTCCCTCATCCCCCTAGGATGTGGCTGTACCCTTTCCATCCAATCGCTCGGACTTGAGGATGGAGAGACGAGGGCCTGCTGCAGCTGCTGCCCCCTGGTGGTGCCCTTGTCCCTGTGCTGTGCAGCCTCAACCAACAACTAGGCTACCTAAAAAGAAAGCAAAAGTTACTAATCCTTGCTTTCAAATGTTAGACCAGTGAGAGGGTGACCGTTTTAGCTCACCGTAGTCAAAGGGAAGGATCACTCAATCAACTCCTGAGTCTCAGAAAACTACACGATGCATTTGAAGTGTTAATAATGTTGTCCATCAATGCTGCGTGATGTCACCTGTGTAGATTACCTGTTGGCTGGAGTTAGCAGAAGGTGGGGTGATGACGCTTTGGTCCTGTACGGGGTTGACGGGGGCAGAACAAGGAAGGTGTGTAGCACGCCAATAAATGTCCAAATACTCAGCCAGATGTTCGCATGCATCTTCCAACTGGTTCTCATCCAGGATGACGTCAAACATTTCCTGATGAGTCAAAGACGAGATCATTGCATGAAAGATATCATCATTTAATAAAAATTTATAAAAAGTATCTTATTGTAATTTATTTTGCAAGGAAACATATCCCAGCTGCACTGGGGTGGAAGTCAGGGTACACCCTGGACAAGTCATCCTAGGGCATTTTGTACTCGACGAGTCTAAAAAATCAGTGTACGAATCAATCAACTTACAAAATGTTTGGCAGACTTACATATATATGTGTAATTTATATTTTAATAGGGATTCCAAATAATTGTTTACTCACTTTCCTCGACAAGATTAGATAAAATTAGAGTTAAAATGTTAAAGTTCCAACGATAGTCACACACACACTAGGTGTGGTGAAATCTTTCTCTGCATTTGACCCTTCCCCATGTTCACCCCCTGGAAGGTGAGGGGAGCAGTGAGCAGCAGCAGTGGCCGTGGTCTGGAATAATTTGGTGTTTTTAAACCCCAATTTTAATCCTTGATGTTTAGTGCCAAGCAGGGAAGCAATGGTTTCCCATTTTCATAGTCTTTGGTTTGATTTGCGACCTTCCAGTCTCAGGGTGGACACTCTAACCACAAGACCACTGAGAAGGTGGATAGCGCTCCAAAACTGAAATCAACATCTGTGTTTGCGAGTCACCCGCGTAAAGAGAACGGTGTCACTACCGCAACTCTGTTCAGTTCTCCATTCCGCAGTCATATGTGGCTTCTAGTCCAATAGACGTCCAAAATCTTGTCTTTACAATTGCCCCCAAGAAGCCCACTACACGGCATGTTTACATGGCTAAAAAGTGTCTAGTGAGGAAGTGCAGTGGGCCAGTTGGTAGTAATCATGGCACTCTGAAGTCAAGTGAGCGCCTTTAACCGCGGGTCCCTTAAGTCATACTTGCCAAGCCTCCCAGATTTTCCGGGAAACTCCCTAAATTCAGCGCCTCTCCCGAAAACCTCCCGGGACAAATGTTCTCCTGAAAATCTCCAGAAATTCAGGCGGAGCTGGAGGCCACGCCGCTTCCAGCTCCATGAGAACCTAACTCAGCAATGTTGTGACCCTCTTAAACAGGAAAATACTGCCATCTACTGTACATAGTAGAGATGCGCGGTTTGCAGTCACAACCGCGGAGTCCGCGGATAAACCGTGGGTCGGGTGGGTGACATGACAAAAAAATAGATTTTAAATAGATTCGGGCGGATGGCGGTTGAACCAATTTGGAAATACATATTGTAATAATCCCAGGAATGTAGGCTCATAAAACTTCTTAGTTTGTCTTGTCTTTATTGCACAAAATGTAATACAAACACACAACAGCTCTCATGTCTCTAACGCTTTTCCCGGGAAAACTCGAACTTTCACTTCCTGTCGATAACGTCACTTCCCTATCTCTCCCGGAAGTCCCGCCCCCCAGCCAAAGTCATTGGCTAACACCCCGTAGTCAGCCGCTACATTATCCATAGTTAAATGTTATGTTGAAGAGGTTCATTTAGCCTACTGACGTGTATTTATAAATGGTTGATTTATACAGGCTAGTAGATAAAGTGTTGTACCTGACAACAGTTGATGGTACAATCCATATATCACATCACAGACAATGTCACGCTAACATCACGTGACACCTCTGATGAAGGCTGCAGAAGCAAGGTAGCCCAAACTTGTCAGGTACAACACTTTACCTTACTAGCCTATAGAAATCAACCATTTATAAAAAGTTAAATGTTGTTACCCACATACGAAAAACGAGCAGCACTCTTTGAAACAGTATGTGGGCATACTTTTATTTTGATGTGTTTCGTTTGGTCTGTCGACGGATGTAAGGAAGATACTTCCGGGTATGGCCAACGAGGTATTTGTCATTTGTTGGTATTTTACTTGGTAAAATGTTTGATCCACATGCTGTGCATGTTATTATTTTTACTTTTGTAACCTGCTTTATTTATTACAGTTTTCACGGTGAATTTGAAGGGAAAGTAAGCCTTCAAATAAATGAGTTCAAAAAAGCCATTGTGTCTGTGCTATTTGGAGGGAGTTACACTTTCTAACCTCACTAATGCCTTGCATCGTCTATATTAGATACGTAACAACAGGCGGGTGGGGCTTTGATGAAATGTTGGTTCGGGTGGGTGGCGGGTGGATGACGACCTTTGTGATGCGGTTTCGGGTGATATAATTGCCTATCCGCGCATCTCTAGTACATAGAATAGAATAGAATGTAAATATACTCTACATATATTCTACATTTAAGTGCAGATAAGGACATGCATTAGGGAGTCTGTTCTGAAGTCCACAGTAAAGAGTCATATAACTTCATCACGTCGCCCGGTTATTGACTCAACCCAATATATTACACCGTCGACGAGCAAAATGAAAAAATACGCTTGCAAGTTCCAGAACGATTGGAAACAATAATTTCAGTTTATCCAGAAGAGTTGAAAGGGGAAGGGGTATGTTGCCTGTAAATTTTGTAGAACAGACTTCTCCTTTGAACACGGCGGCCAAACGGATATACTCAGCCATGAACGGTCAGCGAAGCACAGCGCAGCATCGTTCACAACCCAGTATTATGGGCCACCTCGCAAAATGGAGACCCGATGGTGTAACTTATGCTGAGACGCAGATGGCTATGCTGATAGCTGGAAGCAACATCCCGTTCTCATTCGCAGATGTCTACAACAAATCCGTGAAGGATATGTTCCCGGATTCGGCGATCGCTCGCCGATACGCAAATGGCAGCACAGAGGTTACTCAAATAGTGAAAGGTAAGTGTTGTTTTTTTTTTTAGTAACCAGCAAGCACAATACAGTTAGCAGAATAACTGTGTTTTTATTACTGTGTATTTGATAGGTGCCGTCGTAAATTCAACTATTTCTTTTATTTATATATAATCATCCATCCATTTTCTACCGCTTATTCCCTTTTGGGGTCGCGGGGGGCGCTGGCGCCTATCTCAGCTACAATCGGTCGGAAGGCGGGGTACACCCTGGATAATAAAATAAATATATATAGCTACAATTCACTGAAAGTCACGTATTTCATATATATATATATTTATATATATATATATATATATACATATATGAAATATATAGGAAATACTCGAGTTGATGAATTATACTCCTCCCCTCTTAACCACGCCCCCAACCACCCCTCCGCCCCAACCCCGACCACACACCCCCACCCCCCACCTCCCGAATTTGGAGGTCTCAAGGTTGGCAAGTATGCCTAAAGTAAATTGCCTTAAACCGGGGTGGCCAAACCCTTTCCATACACGGCTCTGACATCAATGAGACCTGACTGACACCTTGTGACCAGTCAGTATACACTACTACATACCACCACGTGTTTATCTTAAAAAACGTCAAAACATTCGACTGAGACTCGGTGATGGGCAAAAGGTAAGGAATCAGATTCGACTGTGAAATTCTTAAGTCAAAAACAGGCCCTAAGATGTACACTTTAACTCATGATTTGGGCAGGGTCTGAATATTTTTGGGCATGAATGTACCGTGAACTGTATATTACATTACATGCATGAGGGAGGTGTTTTCGAGTGAAGTCACGTACAGGCGGACACTGCGCAAGCTTGTCCCCCGCCATCATCTGGACGTTGAGGTGTTTGCTCTGCGATTTGCCTCGGGATTTGATCAGCCTCTGTAGAACCTGACAATCAAAGTCGCACAAAACAGTAGGTAGTAAGTACAGTAGAGACTCTTAAGCACATTTGTCAAATACATAGTCAAAGGTAAAATAGACTCCAGAGACCCCCTAGAGGATATGAAGAGACTAATTACAGTACACTTAATTGTGTGAGGGTCTGTGATCTTTTTACACATCGAGACAGCATCGCAACCAATGTTCCCTCTAATTTTTCATGAGCATTTAGTGAGGTACGTGAGCAACATCAGGCGTGCACACTAAGGCAGCAGCACAC
Organism: Nerophis ophidion; assembly: GCF_033978795.1. Taxonomy (NCBI): domain Eukaryota; kingdom Metazoa; phylum Chordata; class Actinopteri; order Syngnathiformes; family Syngnathidae; genus Nerophis; species Nerophis ophidion. Next base: position 33,316,273 of record NC_084616.1, on the reverse strand, counting down.
CTGTCCCAAACCTGACCTGCTAACAGGTTAAATGTTTTTTTTATAACAATCATATGAGAGCAGTTATTTTCATGAGATTATTTTCTAATGTAACTGATTTGGCTTACTTACAATTAAAATAACAAAAAAAGTATTATTTTTCATGAGCTATATACTTGTACTGTATGTCAGAGATCATATTTAGTTCCCCTTAAAACATTCTCATGTTGCACAATGAGATGTAAGCATGGCATAAAGTGTACATTCCTTTAACTTCATGTCTGTAAAATATACATTTTATTAGGATTTATTTAATACAGTAACAGTATTTCATAATTATTTTCCAGAAATCAACACTCTTGATCGATGACAGTAGAATAAGCACAAATCGGATAAAGGAGTAATAGTGTAACGACCTGGCATTTACACTTTTTTTGGGGCATTTTCCGATTTTTTTGTGTGCCCATAAACACATCATTGGCCAAGTGCCATGAGTGCCTGTGTTGGTGCAGGTGAGAGAGAGGGCGAGCGGCTGCTGACAGATAGTTGGTTTTGGCCTGGTTTGTACAGCAGACAATGGCCAGTTTTGCCAGATAGAAGTTTTTTTTACTGATGTTTTGGTTTGGCCCGGATCATGTTTTGTTTTGTTCTGTTAAGTTTTAGACTCCCTTAGTTCCTGTTTTGTGCACCCTTGAGTTTGTTTTAGTTACCATGGTTACTTATTATTTTCACCTGCCTCTGATTGGTGTTCGGGACGCTCACCTGTTTCCCCTAGCACTAATCAGAGGCATTATTTAAGTCTGCCTTTGCCAGTCAGTCGGCCTGGCTTCATTGTTTGCTTTTGCTACAGTTACGTGAGTATTCCTTATTTTCTTGCCTATGCTAAGTGTTAGCCTTAGCTTTGAGTGCGGTCGGCACATTTTTCCTCTCGCTCGTTTTCAGTTTTTGGTACTTGTTTGACTTTTGACAAATAAACCATGTTAATACCTGCAAGTCCTGTCCGAAGTGTTTCGTCTGCATCCCAGGGGAACAAACCCCACAGCAAGCTGGGACCCTCCCCGCCGTGACTGACCGGCAAAGACAGGCTTAAATAATGCCTCTGATAAGTGCTCCGGAAACAGGTGAGCGTCCTGAACACCAATCAGAGGCAGGTGTAAATTAATAGGGAACCATTGTAACTAAAAAAAACTCAAAGGTGCACAAAACATGAACTATGGAATTCCAAAACTAACATAACAAAACATGATCCAGGCCACGGATCATGACAGGTTACAGCCGAATTTAAACAGTTTTGCTCAACAAAATGATTAATGGCAATTCTGTCCTACTTAACAGATGTTACAATAATTGAACAGTGTGGACAAACATTGTTTTATCTGTTGTGGCCGCCTGTTATCACCTACCACTCACAGTTGCATTGCGAAATCATACAGAACACATTGTGTTAATTTTGTTTACAGTTCAGATGGGATTTGATTGTGTGCGCGACGTAGATTTGCTCTGCGCAGGATGCGTAAACAGTGTGTAATTGCGCACCTTAGAGGAAACATGGATTGCACCATCATTGCTTTTCTGTCCATGACTGCATTTATAGATCTAGGCATAAACCAGACTTAACTATTACAGTTATAAACAAGTGACTTCTCAAAACATAGTGTTAAATGTATAGGTAGGTTGGGCTTTACTTTGGGCGATGACACTTTGACGTAGACGATGATGGGGGCCAACGAGGTTTTGAGAAGCTGTGCAGGGTGATTGATGGTGTCTGCATCCAGGACGACCAGCTGGAGAGATTTGGCAAGCTCGAAGATTCTTTCTATCTCACTCTGCACCTCAGCTTTAACAAAGCAGAGAAACATGCTCATCAAAACAAGATCTATTCTTAGCAATTATTCATCTAAATATTTAAAAAAACCAGCAAGAAGATATCAATAACGTCATCACTCACCTAGACTGGAGCGCATGTTGGATCTCTCCATGATGGTCTTCTTGTTGAGAACAGAACGCTTCGCCAGTGACAGGTCAGCAGTCACCCGTGTAATGGAGATCCTACAGGCGAAGCATCTCATCACAGCACATCCATCAAAGCAATTGTGTTTTATGAAGCAACAAACCTGCACTGTCTTGTGGCTATAAATAAATCATTAACATCACACATGAAAGTCCTGCAGTATACGCAGCTGAATGTGAACGTCTACCCACCTGCCATCAAACCTGTGCTTTAGGAAATCAAACAAGGCTTTCTGCATCATATCTGTCACCTAGGAAACACACAGAGAGATGTCAGCAAATTCAAGCTTCCATTGAGGAAATGGCCAAGATTGTAAATAAAATGAAAATCTGCTTTTAAAAGAAAACAGACCCACAATCTAATAGCTACTAGTTATTTTGTAATAGTTCATTGGACACAATGGTTTTGTCAAACGTCTGCAATGTCCATCCATCCATCCATTTTCTGCCGCTTATTCGTCTTTGGGGTCGCGGGGGGCGCTGGTGCCTATCTCAGCTACAATCGGGCGGAAGACGGCGTACAACGTGGACAAGTCGCCACCTCATCGCAGGGCCAACACAGATAGACAGACAACATTCACACTCACATTCACACACTAGGGCCAATTTAGTGTTGCCAATCAACCTATCCCCAGGTGCATGTGTTTGGAGGTGGGAGAAAGCCGGAGTACCCGGGGGGAACCCACGCATTCACAGGGAGAACATGCAAACTCCACACAGAAAGATCCCGAGCGCAGGATTGAACCCTGGACCTTCATATTGTGGGGCGGATGCACTAACCCTTTCCCCACCGCGCTGCCTCATTCATGTCTCAAATGAACTCATTCTTCCAGAAGACTAACAAAGATTGAGAGACAACAAACACACTTTTCCACCCACAAAACAATGAGCTAAAAAACACTAACAACAGGTAACATTGAACCCACGACTACTCAGGACCTTCGTATTGTAAGGCAGACGCACTAGCCCCTCTGCCACCGTGAAGCCGTCTACAATTTCACAACATTTATTTCATTACAGAGTTGCATTAATTTTCGCCACCATCATGTATAGGTGAAGGGAGATTTGGATCACTGCGCAAAGTAGATTTTTTTTTTTACTGCCCATCCATTTTGTAAAAATGCATTGGGCAGCCTTTCACCTTTTTCTAGTAATTTCAACAATCTCCTTCGAAAATGCTCATTATTAATTTAAATAATTCTCATTTTCATTAAGCATGCCAATAATTTAACCTTTTGAAACACATTACAGTCGGTCCTCGTTTATCGTTGGTAATTAGTTCCAGATATGACCGCGCTAAATGAATTCACGCAAAGTAGGAACCTAATATTTCCATAGCTAAGGCATAAAAAAAATCTGTTTACGGCCCATATATACCATACATATGCTTAAAAAATATTTTTAAAATGAGAAAAAACTCGCAAAACTGTTATCAGGCAAAAAAAAATATATATATATATATATATATATATATATATATATATATATATCAATCAATCAATCAATCAATGTTTACTTATATAGCCCTAAATCACTAGTGTCTCAAAGGGCTGCACAAACCACCACGACATCCTCGGTAGGCCCACATAAGGGCAAGGAAAACTCACACCCAGTGGGACGTCGGTGACAATGATGATTATGAGAACCTTGGAGAGGAGGAAAGCAATGGATGTCGAGCGGGTCTAACATGATACTGTGAAAGTTCAACATGATACTGTGAAAGTTCAATCCATAATGGATCCAACACAGTCGCGAGAGTCCAGTCCAAAGCGGATCCAACACAGCAGCGAGAGTCCCGTTCACAGCGGAGCCAGCAGGAAACCATCCCAAGCGGAGGCGGATCAGCAGCGCAGAGATGTCCCCAGCCGATACACAGGCAAGCAGTACATAGCCACCGGATCGGACCGGACCCCCTCCACAGGGGAGAGTGGGACATAGAAGAAAAAGAAAAGAAACGGCAGATCAACTGGTCCAAAAAGGGGGTTTATTCAAAGGCTAGAGCATACAAATTAGCCCCAAGGTGAGACCCAAATGCCTCTACCGAGGTGCTATCCCGAACCGTTACCGGGAGGGCATTCCAGAGTACCGGAGCCCGAACGGAAAACGCTCTATAGCCCGCAGACTCCTTTTGGGCTTTGGGAATCACCAACAAGCCGGAGCCCTTCGAACGCAGATCTCTTGCCGGGACATATGGTACAATACAATCGGCAAGATAGGATGGAGCCAGACCGTGTAGTATTTTATACGTAAGTAGTAAAACCTTAAAGTCACATCTTAAGTGCACAGGAAGCCAGTGCAGGTGAGCCAGTACAGGCGTAATGTGATCAAACTGTCTTGTTCTTGTCAAAAGTCTAGCAGCCGCATTTTGTATCAACTGTAATCTTTTAATGCTAGACATGGGGAGACCCGAAAATAATACGTTACAGTAGTCGAGGCGAGACGTAACAAACGCATGGATAATGATCTCAGCGTCTTTAGTGGACAGAATGGAGCGAATTTTAGCGATATTACGGAGATGAAAGAAGGCCGTTTTAGTAACGCTTTTAATGTGTGACTCAAAGGAGAGAGTTGGGTCGAAGATAATACCCAGATTCTTTACCGTGTCACCTTGTTTAATTGTTTGGTTGTCAAATGTTAGAGTTGTATTATTAAATAGATATTAATAATATTAATATTATTTATTAATATTATTAATATTAATATTAATTAACACATTATTAATATTAATATAATATTAATAATGTGACTCCTTTAATGTGCCCCATAAAATTACTGCGCCTTATATACAGGTATGATAAAAGATCGAACATAGACCATTCATCGGCAGTGCGGTCCGGAAAATACGGTATAGTAATTTGACAATGAGCCCTGAGAATGACCTTACACTGCCATCTAGTGTCTACTTTCAAGTCTGTGTGGTATAAAATGAGTCAAACATCAATACAGCATTTGTTTTCAAATGTTTGTGAAAATCCTGTGCTCCTTGAGGATAAAGTTACAAGGAGCAACTAAAACATTGATAACAAAATCAGAAAATCACATGTTGATTCAATGTAATTGAATCAATCTACTAATTGCAATCTACTAATAAAAGTTTCGATCAATCAATCAATCAAATTGACAAAAAATCCGCCTCAAAATAGTGCAACTTAAGATCCGACTATAAGGTTTTGACCAATTAAACGGTTTAGCACCATCTTATCTTGCTGCTTGCATTGTACCCTATGTTCCATCCAGAAACCTAAGTTCCAAGAACGCCGGCCCATCCCTGACTCCCAAAGCCCCAAAAAAGTATGCCGTCTCCAGTGCGCTATCTACTCTGATTCCAGTACTCTGGAATGCCCTACCGGCAACAGCCAGAGATTCCACCCCGGCAGAAGCAGTCAAGTACCACCCCAAAACTCACCTATACTCTCCAGCTCCCGAATAGACTCTGTTTTAGAACAGTTGACCCGCCACTTCTCGTTTCTGCCCCCCTCTCCAGCCTGGAGAGGTAACCAGGTGGCCACAGATAATCCCTGGAGTGATACCAGTCTGGAGGAAGTGCTGGCTGTTTTAAGTCATGACCCGTTGTGAACCACTACTCTATGACTTGGATGGAGAACTCCTACGACCCTCTGTTTGCCCACAATGCACTGGACACTCACATTGTCATGCGATAACTGTACCCACTTGGGATCCATTACAGCCGGTCACCAAGGAGGAGGGTCCCCACATCTGCGGCCCTTTCCCAAGGTTTCTGTTGAGTTTTTCCTTGCCTGGATGTGCGTTCAGGCAAATTTTGCCATTGTGGTTTGTGGTTTGTGATTAAGGGCCATAAAAATAAAGTTTTATTGATTGACTGATTGAACATTTGCTGCAACTTTCTGAAAAAGCTTCTGTGAATTCAGGCATTATGGGGCACAACAATCACCAAAAGAGCCAGCGAAATTCTGTAGGAAGTGATAACGGATCAGTTTGTTGATAGTTTATTCAGTAGATAGCTTATTTTTTTTATACACATTAAATAACACAAATAAAAAACAATTATTGCAAAAAGTCAGTGTTCAAAAACAAGACAAAAAAATGCAAAAATTAGGGGTATTTTATTTGAATTAAGCAAAATTATCTGCCAATAGAACAAGACAATTTGGCTTGTTAAGTCTTTCCAAAGCAAGTAAAATTAGCTATCCTCAGTAAAACCCAAATCCACACCTTAAATTGGAGTCCTTAATCTCGTTATATGCAAATATAATGACAATAAAGTCAATTTTATTCTATTCTATTCTATTCTAAATACCTTAAAATAAGTATATTCTCACTAATAACAAGCGCACTTTTCTTGGTAGAAAAAAAAGAGTCCTTTTTGCTCAATATGTTGAAAAATATTCTTAAATAAAGTAAATGCTAGTGCTTCTATCTTGACATAATTATATACATTTCTTGAAACCAGCAAACTTATACTAAAAACTAATTTATTGTTCTTAATGGAAAGGCAACAAGGCAACCGCTTGTCACTCTAGGGGTCTCCTAGCCGCTCAGGCAAATCATTTTGTCTAAAAATGCATTTTTCCATAGATAACATGACATCATGGCGCCAAGTGTGTGCTCTTTCAGTCAATTAGTGTGCATCTATACAGCCCGGCCCTCGGAATAAAGAAAATGTATTGTAATTTTGAAGAACGTATCTGAACGTGCATTAATTATTTCTGTTCAAAATTGTTTGAAATGTCACATGTTAAATGTTTGAATATTAACTGTCAGTTTAGTGTACTGTGCCAACAGTACTACAATATGAGTACGTATTTTCTATTGTTTCATTGAAAATAAAACAGCAAAGTCCATTTGGCTGTCATCTGTTTTAATTATGAGACACAGTTGTGTCAAAGTAATGATTTTTTTTTTCATGTTTGAAAAAAAAAATACATGACTTTGAAAAAGTAGTTTTATATTTGTGAGTGTTGATGACACAGCTTTGCAACAGTTGATATATTATAGTTTCAAGCATGTTTTACTCAAAATAGGTCATAAAATCTCAGCAACAAGCTGTAATATCTTACTGAGATCATTTAGGACCAAAACCCTAAAACAAGTAAAACACTAACATAAAATCTGCTTAGTGAGAAGAATTATCTTATCAGACAGAAAATAAGCAAATATCACCCTTATTTGAGATATTTAATCTTACTTAGATTTCAGTGTTTGCAGTGTACAGTGGTTCCTTTTTTACAGTGGGGCAAAAAAGTATCTAGTCAGCCACCGACTGTGCAAGCCCTCCCACCCAAAACGATGACAGAGGTCTGCAACCCCCATCATAGGTACACCTCAACTGCGAGAGACCGAATGCGAAAAAAAAATCCTGGTATTCACATTGTAGATGTAGAATTTTATCAGCTCAGTTCTATTGGCCTCAATAATAAATCTTTTTCGACAGATTTTTTTTGTGTGTGTGAAATCATATTCAAAATGTTTGAGTTGCTTGTTGTCTAATAATGAAAACTGTCATGATACGCTACCCGGATCATATGTTTTTGTGGATTTTGAGTGGGTTTGTACACCTCTTTGTTTTGTTCTGTCACCATGGTTGCTTATTTGTTTCACCTGCTCCTTGTTTCCGGACTCACACCTGTTTGTTGATTACCATCCTAATTTAAGCCTGCCCTTTCAGTGACTCGTTCTTGCCCCGTAAAGTTTTGTTGCACGGAACTAATGACTACGCTGAATCCCGATTCTGGTAAAACCTCCTTTGTACTTGCTAGCTTCCGCGCTATGGTTTTGTTTATGTCTAGCTCCTATGCTAGTTCTGTTGGTTTTGCCTTTTGAGCCCAGTGCCAGTGTTTCTGTTCCATAGTCTGTTTTATTTGTTAATAAATCCGTATTTCTTACCTCCACGCTGTGTCCGTTGCCCGACTGCATCTTGGAGGAGTACCCGCATCACGATGCCCCGTAGTCAATAAATTCCAATATTTTTTGGGCTTAATACAATGATTGTAATTGTTTGCATTGGTCAGAATTAAAGTAGGAAGTGTATTTGTACTCAAATTACAATTAACCAGGTAAAGAAACATCAGTTAAAATTATCCTTATCCCTACAGAGTGTATGCATTTTGGACCAAAATGTGAACTGTTATAATAATTTATTCTCACAAAATCTTGTGTAAGTATATATACATAAATATCGGTTATCGGTTGTAAAGATCTGGAAATATTGGTATTCGTTAACATTTTCATTATCGTGCATCCTTAGTAATTAACCAATTAGATGCTTTCCCCTATTTATCAAATCCAGGTGAAGACAATTTTTGGCCAGGAAGTGTCTTACAAATAAACAATTTTGATCTCAATTTCAGGCTTCTAAATGTGCTTGGATTTCAGTTATTGCAGTGCAGCTCTATAATTATACTTTTTTAAATTTAAACAATGGCAGAACAAGAAAAACTCTCATTCTTGATGACAAAGACACAGATGGTGTGTGTATATGTGTGTTTGAATGTACATGTTTGCATGAGCATAAGGAATGCTGTCTATTTTTACAAAGTCCTGAAAAATGGATGGCTCAAGACTGGGCGTTGCTCGTCCATAGTTAAACAGGGAGAGAGTGGGTGGGTGGGGGGCGGGGGGGGGGGGGGGTTGGGGGGGAAGAGCACAACAGTAATGATGTGCAATAAAGACAAAGCAGAGTAGAAGGAGGTGGGCTGCCTTCACCACTGAGGATTCACAATGTCTGCCAGACCAGAGCATTGTATACATTTTTTTTTAATGCACACATAAGCAACACACAAACCTAATGACTTGGCAGTCAGAATAGAGAGAGAGAGAGAGAGAGAGAGAGAGAGAGAGAGAGAGAGAGACAGAGAGAGAGAGAGAGAGAGAGAGAGAGAAAAGGAGATGTTATATAGAAAGCATTGCAAGAGTAATATTGAGATTAATTACTTTAACTCTCTGTGATGCTTGCATACATCTCAGATTGTTACAGACGAGCGGCATCGTGCAGAATAGTACAGTACAGTACAGGGCTAGATAATTGAGGGATATGCTTGTGTGCAGAGCTTTTCACATTGTGTCCCTCATACAGTATTGTGCTGGCTATTTATTTAATCAAGTATGCCAATTGGAGGTGTGTAACCACATTAGTGATGCCTCAACTTAAGAGTATTTTGAGATAAAAGTTAAAGTTAAAGGACCAATGATTGTCACACACACACTCGGTGTGGTGAAATTACTTTCTGCATTTGTGTGGTGAAATTACTCTCTGCATTTGACCCATCCCCTTCTCCAGCCCCTGGAAGGTGAGGGGAGCAGTGAGCAGCAACGGTGGCCGCGCTCGGGAATCATTTTGGTGATTTAACCCTCAATTCTAACCCTTGATAATGTGTGCCAAGCAGGGAGGTAATGTGCCCCATTGGTATAGTCTTTGGTATGACTAGGCCGGGGTTTGAACTCACAACCTACCGATCTCAGGGCGGACACTCTAACCACAAATAACTGTCTCTCAAATAATTATGCTTTGAGTTGCAAGCAAAAATGTAGTGACAAGCACACATAAGTTGGCGTAACAAATGTGACAGTGAGATTCACCTAAAACTCCCGGTCTTACTCACTAGCATTAGCTTATAACTAAAGATCGACTAAACTTTCTTTTTGGAATTGGAATAAAGAACCTTGAGTGGGCAGTGCTGAGAAGAAGAAGCGCATGATATTCATTGAAATAAGAAAGAAATGATCGAAAACATGCCCAAGCGTTTAGCACATTTGGCGAAGCAATTCCTAACACTGCTAGTCTGCAACATACTGAAGCAGAAGGAGTCTAACGCCAGCTCAGTATGTTAAAAAAAAATCTAAATGGCGGACATTTGTCTATAAAAAAATAGAGAAACTGCTAATGGTGTTTGACGGGTAAGCAGCTTGAAGGCGATAGTGTTGAAAATCCGCTCTTCTGGGTAAATGCAAGGGGGTGTAAAAATTAATCGGTGCAAATCAAAAAACGATTTTAACTTGAGATATGAGTACATTGTTTGGCGACCCAATGGATCCATCTATATTTCGTATGGATAGGCCAATATCCGGCTGGAAAGTCAAAAATCGGTTCATTGGAGCACTGTTCCAAAATATGGCCGCTCCAGTCTTGCGAGACTTCTGTGATGACGTTTTGCTTGATTTATATATTTACTGATTGAAACTTGTATTAGTAGATTGCACAGTACAGTACATATTCCGTACAATTGACCACTAAATGGTAACACCCGAATAAGTTTTTCAACTTGTTTAAGTTGGGGTCCACGTTAATCAATTCATGGCACAAATATATACTATCAACATAATACAGCCATCATACCAGTTAATCATCAGAGTAAATACATTAAATTGTTTACATTATTTACAATTCAGGGGATGGGATGTGGAGAAGGTTGGGGGGGTGTTAGGTCGCAATCAGCATATTTCAGTCATCATAAAAGTTTATTGTAACATTGTAACTGTTAAGATCCGCTTTTTGGATCGCCACATATTATTGTTTATTCTTCCAGTTTTTGTATCACCCCGTCTGATCCTCTTATTTCCTGTTTAGTCCGTCACCATGGTTACACATTAGTTTCACCTTCTCCTTGTTTTCTACACACACCTGTTTCTCCTTGATTACTGCCATATATAAGCCAGCCTTTTCTGTTTAGTCTTTCTGGGTTCGGAATTTGCTCTCACGCAACGGTACGTCTGCTATGCTCATTTGCTTACATGCATCCATCCATCCATTTCCTACCGCTTATTCCCTTTCGGGGTTGCGGGGGGCGCTGGCGCCTATCTCAGCTACAATCGGGCGGAAGGCGGGGTACACCCTGGGCAATTCTTTAGTATTCTCGCAAGCTCTCACGCTACGCATTTATCTCTTTCTTAGATGTCATGCTAAATGTTTAGTTTTTCCCTTTTGTGTGCCTACGTGCCATTTTCAGTTTTCTATGTGTATATCCTAGCTCTCATGCTAGCGTTTTTTGTTTGCCTTTTCTTAGCTCCAGTGTTTTTGTTCTCTAGCTCTTTTGTTATTTAAATAAACAGTTAAATCTTACCTTTGCTGTGTTATCGTTTGACGCATCCTCGAAGGGACAACTTTGGCACCACAATGCCGACCAGACATAACAGTAACAGTGTATGTCTCACTTCGTAGCATTTGTATAGCGAGCGGTGAACATAGTGAGCTCAGAAAGCAAAACAAGTATGTACAAAGGTTTGTACATTTGATTATTTACAATCCGGGGAAGTGGAATGTGGTGGGGGGAGGGGGTTAGGCTAAGGTTGTAGCTGCCTGGAGGTGTTCTTTTAGAGCGGTTTTGAAGGAGGATAGAGATGCACTTTCTTGTACACCTGTCGGGAGTGCATTCCACATTGATGTGGCATAGAAGGAGAATGAGTTAATACCTTTGTTAGATTAGAATCTAAGTTTGACGTGGTTTGTGAAGCTCCCCCTGGTGTTGTGGTTATGGCGGTCATTTGCTTTAAGGAAGTAGTTTGACATGTACTTCGGTATCAGGGAGGTGTAGCGGATTTTATAGACTAGGCTCAGTGCAAGTTATTTTACTCTGTCCTCCACCTTGAGCCAGCTCACTTTGGAAAAGTGGGTAGTATTGAGCTGGGATCTGGGGGGGAGGTCTAGTAGTAACCCCACTAGCTTGCTCTGGGATGTTTGGAGTCTTAATTTGAGGGTAATACGGGAGTAACGTTCACGTTTGAAACTAACAACAACACAGCACTGTTAACAGTTAACAAACAATGCACCCCCAACTATTAAATCTAAAGTGTGGTAAATGTTTTTGGATATTTTGAAATGAATGGTCAGTTAGATAAAAGTGTGGCCATTTGTAACGTTTGGAAAGCAGCAATAAAGTAGCTAATCTGAGCACCCACCTGTTGTGACAGCATGGAGACACTCAAGAGGACGATGAGAGAGTGAGGGATGCTAATGCTAGCAGAGCTATCAATTTGCAAGACAAAGACAATGATTTGAAAGACTTCCAGCCCCAACTTTGTACGGTAATTGTACACTTCATTGTGCTAAACACCTAGCTGTTCAGTAAGCAGAATTGTATTCTGTATGGTATTTGAGCTTCTACACTGAAGCTGCTGTTTAGATTACATTGTGGCACTTAATTGTATCTTGCATTTGCGTTACTGTGGTGTTATAACACCTCTGTTTGATGCACAGCTTGCTTTTCTCTGTATTTTATTGCTGCTACCTGAGCAAACAACAGTAAAAATCTGGTAGCTTTTCAAAAAGTGTTTTGTTTACATCTTCTTTTCCTAAAGAATCACGTTGAATTGTAATGTTTTAAAATGTATTGTTAGTGTTAGTAGCCCAAATATATCTGGATTCATATAGGATCGGCATTCAAGGTTGAGATGCACACTCCTGGTAAATGCTGTACATAATAATGAGATGGCCTCATAAAAATACTGGAGTTGCTCGTAGTTTTTGATTTTTTTTTTTTTTTTTATAATTGCTCTTATCTAAAAGTTTGTTTTTCTTTTTAAAAAAAATGTTAATTGTTGAAACTGTCTTTTTCCGGGGGGCACCAATAAAATCTATTTCAATTCATTTCAATAGACGAGGATTAGATTTAGAATTTACTTGAAATAAATTTTTGGCAGCAGCAAAGTAGTCGTTTGGGTAGATTTTAGCTTTGTAAAGGGTATTTCAACAAGTAAACAGTACAGTAGGTACATGATTTTGATATATATAATGCTCACACGGGTATTCACGTAAATAATGCATGTGTAAAAATGCGATGTGTACATTTCACAATATTACGTTGAATCACTTTATCAGGCAATATTACATTTAAGGACAATTTTACATGAATCAATACATCCAAACACTTTGAAAAATATGTATTATGTGCACGAAGAAATAACAGTTACAATTGTATGTATCTTTCAAACAAGACAGAGGTTTTATCACATAAACATCGGACTAACAACAGTCCTTTAAATCTCATTAATACCACAGAAAAGGCAAACTGTCATTTTCTGGACACGTTAAAGGTTTAAGTAAAGTCAAACAAGTAACGTTACAATAACCACGAAGATAAAGTGTTTGTTTTACACCTAGTTATCCACTGTGGACAGACAAAGGCTAGCAATGCAGGTTTAGCGAGCGGTGCGCGCCCCTGCGAAAGAAAACATTTTTTGGCAGGCAATTATATTTTGGCACAACAACGGCCCAGGTGTGCGAAAGCATGTATGCCCGCCCTCATCCCTATTCATGGCGTTGGACCCTTGCCTCTTGATTTCAATAACCTCCTTGTTCCTTTTCTTCTATTTATTTGTTTCTGATGATAAAACTTTTACCTTGTCCCAGTCCATGAAGTGATTGTTACTCCTGCATTGATTGGTTGAGAGTTTTATTAGTACAGTACAGTACATATTTCGTACAATTGACCACTAAATGGTAACACCCGAATAAGTTATTCACCTTGTTTAAGTCGGGTTCCACGTTTGTTTTTTTGTTCTGCTGTTTGTTTTTGTGTTCTGGTAAACTTTGCAATTGTTTTAATCTCGTATTTGCTTTTGTGTTCTTTTTTCCGGGTGCTGAAAGTTTGTCCAATGTCTCCAATATATGTTTTATTGTGTGATCGGGTGTACAAGTTGTTGTCGTAGTTTTCTGTATAGTTTTACTGCCGTGTATATTGGAAATTATTTCGTAGTGCGTTGTATAGGTTCTGTTATTCCTCTGATGTATGGTAGTGTTATCATATCTTTATTTCTTGTGCCGTTTTTTTGGTTTTGTTTGGTTTTTCTGTCTTTTTTTCTGCTTCGCTTGTTGTTTTCCTTTCTCTGTGGCCCATTTTGGATATTGGCAGCATGTGAGAGCATGTTGGATGTGTTTTTCTTCCTTCCGTCTGTTTTTTTAATCCGTTATGTTAGTCCGATTGTAAGGGGTGCGGACGACAGTTTGTTTGCAGTGGGTTGTTCTGTCCAGAGAAGGTACTAGTTTGTATGTGTGGATTTTTTGTATAGAGTGGTTATTTTCTTTGTTGTGTAAGTTCATGTCTAGTTATGTGTACACTTCTTCTTCATGTGTAAATGGTGTGTTAACAGTGCTGTCTATTGCGTTCAAGTGATCTGTAAGCCCTTGTGTGTGAAGAAATGGGCCAACACCATGAACAGGGATGAGGGGGTATACATGCTTTTGCACACCTGGGACGCTGTCCTTCATTGGCGACGCGAGGGCGGAGAACAGATATGATCGAGTCAGGAAACTTTATTTTGAAAGTTTTCCCAACCCGGTCAGCCGTTGTTAGACATGATACATCAGGAAGCAACAACAGCTCTGACGAAGGCTGAGGTTTCAGCTGAAACTGTCAGCAGGAAGAAAACCTCTCTTACACAAAACAACTTTGTCTGAACACAAGAATTTTGCACCTATCTATTTGAGAAGAAATCATGAATGCAATGGATTTAACTTTGATTTAGCATACAAGTATTTCAGTTAAGAGCACCATCACAGAACCAATTAAGCTCATAAATTGAAGTACTATTGAATAATGATTGTGGAATTTTTTGGAGACCATCAACGAACAGACATGCAAGCGTTTTCATTTCAGTAAAGATAGAATGAAGGCAAGCATAATGCAAAGAATTAGGTTGAGTTCTGTCTTGTACTAAGATCAGATCCGAGGATGGTGTTGTGGTTTGGGCAGCACTTTCAGACATTTGTGATTAAGGTCTATATAAATAATCTTTGATTGAGTGACTGATTGAATGATCATTTTTGGAGGAGCGGTTGATGATCTAGTTCAGGGGTCCCCAAAATTTTTGAGTCAGGGGCTGCATTGGGGAAAAAAAAAATGGGCCGTGGGCTGCGCTGGGCTGTACACACACACACACACACACACATATATATATATATATATATATATATATATATATATATATATATATATATATATATATGTGTGTGTGTGTATATATATACACACATATATATATATATATATATGTGTGTGTGTGTATATATATACACACACATATATATATATATATATATATATATATATATATATATATATATATATATATATATATATATATATATATATATATATATATATATATATACACACATATAAGGGCTGCAAATCTTTGGGTGTCCCACGATTCGATTCAATATGGATTCTTCGGGTCACGATTCGATAATATATCGATTTTTTCGATTCGATTCTCGATTCAAAAACAATATCTTTCCGATTCAAAACGATTCTGTATTCATTCAATACATAGGATTTCATCAGGATCTACCCCAGTCTCCTGACATGCAAGCAGAGTAGTACATTTAAAAAAAAAAGCTTTTATAACTGTAAAGGACAATGTTTTATCAACTGATTGCAATAATGTAAATTTGTTTTAACTATTATACGAACCAAAAATATGACTTATTTTATCTATGTGAAAATATTGGACACAGTGTGTTGTCAAGCTTATGAGATGCGATGCAAGTGTAAGCCACTGTGACACAAAAATGCCTTTTTAGAAGATATGATTTGCCTAAGCGGCTAGGAGACACCGAGTATAACAAGCGGTAGAAAATGGATTACAAAGGACAGATTAAAAAAAATAAATAAATAAAAACATTTTTACTTGGGACATTGCCGCGGGCCGGATTTTGGACGCTGGCAGGCCGGATCCAGTTTGGGGACCCCTGATCTAGTTCCTTTTTATTGTAACAGAATAGGACAAATTTGAAATTTTTGTAGGGGGTGTAAGTACATAATATATTTAGGGCTGTAAGGCTTTTGAAGTGCCTGTTTAATATTTATAAATGTCAATTGTTAGCACAGCTGGAATGTGTGTATGTGACCTCATCTAACCCGAGAGTCACTTCTGATGGTTTTCTCACCTCATAACCTTTTAGCGAAGGTCCCACAAGCACCACTGGCCGCATAGAAGGAACCACATCGTATGGAGGAACAAGTTCAGTCTGCGCAAACAAAAATAAACATGCAGAGATGACCAATCCTAACACATCAAACTGGATAGTGCTGTCTGATGGGGAAATATGAAATGCATTGCTTATGACAACACATACTGTACCTGTTTCTGCTTCTGTTTGGCTTTTTAGAGCAAAAAGAGCAAACATCAAACAATAAGGAGGGACGATCATGAGGAATGAAAAACAAGTTTGTAAAAAAATAAATAAAAATAAAAATCTGTTTATACATTCGTGCCTTAACAAAGAAAACTTTCATGTTATGCTTAGCTAAGTGAAAGCACTTGAGGGTCTTCTCAAGCAACCATGACGCCTAATCTATTGTTAACATACGCTGACAGGATGGGACAACTCTCGCTTGGGACGCTGACCCTCGGGGGGGTTAACAGTTGGCGTGACTTACCTGCAGATGGCGGCGTCGATCTCCAACCCCCGGATGACGCATTCCCTCCTTTCCTGCAGACATAAGGCAAAGCTTCATCATGGACAAATATCCTCAGGTGGCATTTCAGAGAAAATGACTTGCAAAGCAGGGACACACACGGGCTAAACACAAGTAGTAACAACAAGAAAACCTTCATTAAAAGGTGTGCTGGAAATGTGTTTTAGGCCAGCAGAAGGCTAATGACAGCAGGCTGCTCATATAGAAGACAGAGTCGCTGCACGACCTCTGACCTTGCTGCTGCTTTCTGCTCTTGTTTTATCCTGATGGCCTCCAGCTTGACAGGGCTGGGGATGAAAGTGATGTCGGCTCCCTCCTTCACCAGTCGACCAATCCACCAATCATTATTGTATTTCTGCATGACAGCAAACCACAAACTGCTTTTACTGTAGTGTCTCAGGAGACTCATTATGTGTGGGACATAAAATGTGGCATAGCAAACCTTTGCTAAAAAAGGAAGCAGACAAGGGAACAATAAAAAAAACAAAAAACTCTCACCTCTTTAATGTGCAGAAAGTCTTTGGTTTCAAAATTAATGGCTGCACCTTGGGCCGGACAATCTTCATCCAGGGCTCCACAATAACTAACATTTGTTTTCACTGCAAAGGCCACTGGTTTAGACTGTTGAAAGATGAACAAGTACCCAATATAAAACAATTATGGATGAATGATATGAATTCCTGAACCTAAAACACTTTTTTTGTTGGTTGACCCTGGGTAAATACGGGTGAAAACCTTGACCTCTGACCCTTTCGCTCTCACCTTGGCTCTCTCTAGCTGCAGCTGAGCCTGGCGCTCGGCTTCACGCCGAGACGCCTCCTGGTCCTCCTCCAGGGACAGGTCGGAATCAGAGGGTCGACTAGTGTAGGAATCGGCTGAACCCTAAAAAACAGAATGTTCAGTATAGTTTAAAACGAGTGACAATTAGGCATGAGCCTAAGTGAGTATGAAAAAGTGAAGGTTTTAAAGCCACAAAAAAAAAATTCCTTCATACCGTCCAAGCCACTGCAGTGTAAAATATTAAAACCCCTCCACCCCTGTTCTTTGCGCTGTATGACGGATTAACGAGACAAGAACTCAAAACTTTTTTCTCCAACCTGGGGCCAGTTAAGCTTGCTTATGCAGAAAAACCTGGCGTACGTCCTTTTTCACGGCAAAGTTGATGTGGAAAAGGTGTGCTGTCTCATGACACCTTCATGCTTCAGCTAGGTACATTTCTACAAGCTTTGGATACTTTGGCGACACACAGAGGCTTTGCCAACATTTGATTCCAGCAATGTTATTCAACTGGTGGCCCCAGGGCCAAATCCGACATGGGAATGACACCGTACCGAAACATATAAGACAAACATTTCTGCAGCGAATTCCTAAGAACACTAGGGTACAGCTGGACTCCCGCACTATTAACTACAAACCCCGTTTCCATATAAGTTGGGGAATTGTGTTGGATGTAAATATAAACGGAATACAATAATTTGCAAATCATTTTCAACCCATATTCAGTTGAATGCACTACAAAGACAAAATATTTGATGTTCAAACTAATAAACTTTATTTTTTTTTGCAGATAATAATCAACTCAGAATTTCATGGCTGCAACACGTGCCGAAGTAGTTGGGAAAGGACATGTTCACCACTGTGTTACATCACCTTTTCTATAACAACACTCAATAAACGTTTGGGAACTGAGGAAACTAATTGTTGAAGCTTTGAAAGTGGAATTATTTCCCATTTTTGTTTTATGTAGAGCTTCAGTCGTTCAACAGTCCGGGGTCTCCGCTCTCGTATTTTACGCTTCATAATGCACCACACATTTTCGATGGGAGACATGTCTGTCCTTTAGGCGGGCCAGGAAAGTACTCGCACTCTTATTTACGAAGCCACGCTGTTGTAACACTTGTCTTGCTGAAATAAGCAGGAGCGTCCATGATAATGTTGCTTGGATGACAACATATGTTGCTCCAAAACCTGTATGGACCTTCCAGCATTAATGGTGCCTTCACAGATGTGTAAGTTACCCATGCCTTGGGCACTAATACACCCCCATACCATCACAGATGCTGGCTTTTGAACTTTGCGCCTATAACAATCTGAATGGTTATTTTCTTCTTTGTTCTGGAGGACACCGTGTCCACGGTTTCCAAATACAATTTGAAATGTGGACTCGTCAGACCACAGATCACCTTTCCACTTTGTATCAGTCCATCTTAGGTGAGCTTGGGCCCAGCCAAGTGGGCGGCGTTTCAGGATGTTGTTGATAAATGGGTTTCGCTTTGTATAGTAGAGTTTTAACTTGCACTTACAGATGTAGCGACCTCCTCTAGTTACTGACAGTGGTTTTCTGAAGTGTTCCTGAGCCCATGTGATGATATCCTTTACACACTGATGTCGGTTTTTGATGCAGTACCGGCTAAGGGATCAAAAGTCTGTAATATCATCCCTTACATGCAGTGATTTCTCCACATCAGCAGTCCCCTCCCTTCCAAGGCTTGTCATTGTATCCCACTGGGTTGAGTTACTTCTCGGCCTGATGTGGGATCTCAATCAATCATCAATCAATGTTTGTATATATAGCCCTAAATCACAAGTGTCTCAAAGGGCTGCACAAGCCACAATGACATTCTCAGATCCCACATCTGAGCCGAGTGGCTTGTGCAGCCCTCTGAGACACTCGTGATTTAGGGCTATGTAAATAAACTTTGATTGATTGAGGGCAGCGCGGTGGTGGAGGGGTTGGTGCATGTGCCTCACAATACGAAGGTCCAGAATATTCCAGGCTTCAATCACTGATCTTTCTGTGTGGAGTTTGCACGTTTTCTCCGTGACTGCGTGGGTTCCCTCCGGATACTCCGGCTTCCTCCCACCTCCAAAGACATGCATCTGGGGATAGGTTGATTGGTAACACTAAATTGGCCCTAGTGTGTGAATGTGAGTGTGAATGTTGTCTGTCTATCTGCCTTCCGCCTTACGCCCCCCCCCCCCCCCCCCCAAAAGGGACAAACAAGCGGTAGAAAATGGATGGATGGATGATTAATAGAGTGGAATGTGGATCACTGTAAACATCCATCCATCCATCTATTTTGTACCGCTTATTCCCTTTGGGATCGCGGGGGGCGCTAGTGCCTATCTCAGCTACTGTAAACATATTGGCAGATAATTGCATTGACATTTGAACCTTTTAGGCATACCACAAGGCACCTTTTAAAGTTATTTTATTTTTGGCAATTACAATTTTATTATAATGTGATTTATATAACTAAGGTGTTGCTGTAGCTTTTTTACTTCAGATGCAGTCAGTAGTCATTTGTTCAACTTCTTTATTTATACTCAATGTTCACTTTTTCATGAGTGCATCACTAAAAACCTGTGAGGAACTCACATTTTTGCATCGGATGATCTCTGACCAGTAACAAATCGAAAACGACTGCTCACTATGGGAGCACCGCCACCACCCATTGCTATATGCTAAATTTAAGGTAAAGTAATGCTGTCTTGGCATGAACTGACTCGCATTTGCATCTGGCGTTACTCACACAAATACTATAACTTGTTACTGAGGAAAAAATGGACTGCTAAGGTGGTTAACACCAGCGAGCTAGGATGCCACGAATAATCGAAGAACAGGTTTTTTATTTTATGTTTTGTTTGTATGCTAAAATAAAGTGACATCTGAGTCAGAAAATCAAAAAAAAAATCAAAGACACATTTACTTCAGCAGCTCCAAAACACTCTTGAGGACAAGTTGTGAGCAAGTCTCCAAAACATGTTTTCTAATCTTATTCAATTATTTTTTTTAAATCTTACTAAGAAGTGTCTTTTTGTTAATTATTTACTTCGAGATCACCCTTGTGATTTAGTTGACTTAATCGTTGCAAATGCATCTGCAGGTTATCCGTACATCTCTGTGCCATGTCTGCCTTAGCATCGCCGGTAAAATGTGGAGACACTCTGGCACATTCAATGGGAGTCTGGTGGCAGACACTTTCGCATCTTCGGGCCAGTGGTGCAACTTGAATCCCTCCCTGTTAGTGTTGTTACACCCTCCGACAACACACCGATGGGCATGATGTCTCTAAAGTTCCAAAAAATAGTCGAAAAAACATAAAATATCAGAGCTGTTTGTAATGTGTTGAAAATGAAAATGGCGGCAGTATTACCTCTGTGACGTCACGTTCTGACGTCATTGCTACGAGACCGATAAACAGAAAGGCGTTTAATTCGCCAAAATTCACCCATTTAGAGTTCGGAAATCGGTTAAAAAAATACATGGTCTTTTTTCTGCACCATCAAGGTATATATTGATGCTTGCATAGGTTTGGTGATAATGTTCCCCTTTAAACTCTTAGTAATTACATTCATCAGCATTTTTATTTTAGAAAGAACATACTAAAATATTATCACTTGTGTTTAGGGTTGCCATTCGTCTTTTGAAAAACTAACCCCTCCCTATAAAAAAAGGAAGCGTTTTGTATTGAGCTATCAAGGACTGCACTTTAAACCGTATTTTTTTATCATCATGAAAATAAAAAACTGTCTACATATAAAATATCTATAGATCCTATTAAATGACAACAGCTTCACAGCTGGCTGCCATAGGCTAATCCAATTGATGCCGGCGTGTCTGATCGCTCAGCGATCAAACTCAATACCGATTGACTTTTCTGTCAACTGTTAATTATTTTTGCCTTAGCTGTCACTCACTCTAGCTCTGCTCGGCAGTAGCTAGCTAGAATTATCTGACGTGTTTCTGGCAATCTGACTCCAAATGTGATTTTCTACGGAGTGAGTACTATGTATCTATCTATCTATCTATTTTTTTTGTAGAAATTGAGAAAGTTCAGAGATCGTTTTTGTCTTTCAACAAAACTACATGTGGCTATCACGTCAGCGAGGTATGTGCTAAATTAGCAGTATTGCTAGCTCGTTTTTACAGATGTTTCATTTAAGAAATTTGCTCATTTGTTGTCTTGTCCTCATAACACAATTTGTGTATCTAAGTTTTTAAACATAAACATAATGGTACAATTTAATGATAGTGACACAACACTTTATAATTACAACAGGGGTGTTTGATTGATTGATTGATGATAATTATAACACCGTGCTAATTTTGTTATTAATCCATTAGAATCCATACCGGCCTATGCCTGGAGACAATAAAGGCTATGATTACACGATTTTCAAGTTTACCCGGCTTAAAAGTGTCCCATATCTCCAGTTCCCTTGGATAGAAACAGTTAATTGTAAGGCTTTAGGTGGTGAGCAAAACTTTTGCTTGAATGAGTAGCAAACAATCAAAACTTTCGGTGTCTCATTCGTTAGCATTAGCTAATAGCTAGCAACACATTACTATGTTTTTCCAACCATGGGAATGAAGAAAGCGAGTGCAAAGTACAATGCAGGGAAGGACAAGCAAATTATATTCATTAAATTAAAGAAAGATTTCACTGAAAAACATGACCATGTTACACGTGTAGCTGATTTGGCGTAAACAGATTGAGCATGGCACTGCTACTGAAGCTGAAGGAGTACGATGAAGGTTAAAATAATTTCTAAAGCGCAGACATTAATCTAAAGAAAAATGGAGAAGCTGTTGATGATGTATTTGACAGCGAAGCAACTCATAGAAGATACCGAAGAAGTCCTCTCTTCAGGGTAAATACTGTACGTTATTATTTCATTAATATATAAAACTACTGTAGTGTGTTTGTGGTACATTCTGTTAGGTTTTTAATCCAATATCTGTTATATAGAAGTTTGTTTTTGTCACGTAAATATATGCTAAACTTGTGGATTATAGGATTGAATAATGGCATTTCAATTAAAATAATGGGGAACATTTATTTGAGATAAGTGTTTTTGGGTTTCCGAGTTCCGTTACAGAACCAATTAAACTCGTAAGCCGAGGTACCACTTTAATTATACGATATTTATAACTTGCTGTAAAACTTATTTTCTATTCTACAAAAATAACAATTAATTGTATTTTATACTTTAGACCAGTGGTTCTTAACCTGGGTTCGATCGAACCCTAAGGATTCGGTGAGTTGGCCTCAGGTGTTCGGCGGAGCCTCCGCCGCGGAGGTCAAGACACACCCGACTCATCGTGTAAATAAAAACTTCTCCCTATAGGCGTATTATGTATACGGTAACCGCAGAAGTCACACTGATTTGTAGGTGTGTAATTTTTTGTAATTTTATGCTCTGTTTGTTTTGTTCTTTTAACAAGATAATGTTCATGCACGGTTCATTTTGTGCGCCAGTAAAAAAACATATAACTTTGTCTTGAATTAAAAAAAAAAAAAACATTTCATTTTTCACTAAAGAATGGTTCGGTGAATGCGCATATGAAACTGGTAGGGTTCAGTACCGCCAACAAAGTTAAGAACCACTGCTTTAGACTATCACCAACATAAATGCAGCTAAGAATTAGCCGATATCTTACATCACTACAACAAAATTAAACTAGATTAGACACTTCCTGAATACATGACAGATGGAATTGCAATTAGGAAATGTAATTTAAATTGAACAGTCTTTTAAAAACCGTGTCTATGAATGTTCTCATTCATCCAGGTCATAGTCATCTCAGGGCATTCAATTGATCGCAACTGGACTGTTTGGTTTGTCTTAGAAGACATTTCGTCTCTCATCTGGGTTTGCTTCATCAGTTCATGCTCATAGACTTAGATTGGTAAGACTTAGTCTAGTGGCTGGTGCTTTCGTTTGTGAAAAGTGCATCCAGTTCCGGAAATAACAAAAACAGAGTGGATGAGGAGGCAAAAGATTACAGATGCCCAAAAAAATATTGTCATTCCATATATATCAGGTATATATGAGAAACTCAGATTATTTTTTAACCAACACGGCATCCCAGTCAACTTCAAACCAGGCAACACTCTTAGACAGAGACTAGTGCATCCTAAAGACGGGACACCCCACACCCACAAAAACGATCTACTGTATGCTATCTAGTGTAATGAGGTATGCACTGATTGATATATTGGGGATACAAAACGACCACCTAGCCGATGCATGGAGACTGAGCTGCCTACCTGTACCTCAGGGAGAAACAGCATTCCTTTGAGAACACAAATGTTCAGATTCTGGACTGGGAGGACGGATGGTACGAAAGAGGAGTGAGGGAATCCATCTATGTGAAGGTGGAAAAAGCATCCCTAAACAGAGGAGGTGGTCTGCGACACCACTCGTCTTCCACATACAACACTGTCCTTTCAACCATTCCTAAAAGACTCAATTTAGCCTCCAAGAAATAACAGGAGTTAGAAACATTCTTGTCACAAAAGTTGACCAGAAGGCCATTTGTTTACAACTGACTGGAATGCTTACTTGGGGGATTCCAACTATTTTGGACTGGTAGTAGTTGACCCACAGTGATCGTTCTGCCACACAATACCTCAATGCTAACGAGGGGAAATTACAACAACTGTCGTTGGCTCTGTCAGTATGATTGCTCGTTTGCATCAAGACAGTTGTTATTTCTCACTACGATAGGGTGCAACCATCCTTGCCCAGGCCCACCCTCCTGGTTTTGGAGTATAAAGCCGCTAGACTAGATCTGACCAACCTAAATCTATGAGCATGAACTGATGAAGCCTACTCAGATGAGAGGCGAAACGTCTTCTAAAAACCGAATCGAAGGGAATTCCCCATTGGCATGTATTTAGCTGGCAGTTTTTAAGACAATACATTCCATAAAAAGGAATACAACTTAACAGAACTAAGGTTAAGTGTGAGAAGGCCAACTGTATGACAGATGATAGACAAAAGGTGTGATGAGAAGACAAGGAACAATGCATTCCACTTCACACCAATGGAAAATGTTAATGGCCTTGCATTGTTCTCCATGTAGCTCCATAGCACCGTCAATCAAAAGACAGATATAGAAGATAAATAAAGCCACACAATATTCAAGTAAGCCAGGAAACTGTTAAAACATGTAAATTAAAAACACAAATCAAACCAAATACACAGTCCAGTAGAAATTGGCTAAAAAAAAGCTTGGGTCAGCTCCAAAGACCCCAAATTGTTATTACTGTACTCAGGGCTAGAGAACACTCGAGACTACTCATAATGAAGTGCTGAAATATCAAAAAGGGGCATCAGCCAGGTGGCTATTCCCTGCGTCTGTGAGTTGATCGAGATTCAACTATTTGGGCATGCTCCAATGAGGTGAGATTACCCATACTGTTCTGCAGGTGGGTTGGGAGGTGCAAAGCAAATGTACATTTTCTCTTGCTCGTGCTGCCGTAAACTTCCCCTTAGCTCACTTTAAACAAACATGCTGTTAATCATGTTGGACCTTTCACGTGCTATTTGTACCAACAATTTTGAAATATTTCACGACAAGAGAAACAAATTGTCATGATCCGGGGCCCGGATCATGTTTTGTTATGTTCTATTAGTTTTGGACCTCCTTAGATCCTGTTTGTGCACCTCTCTGTTTGTTTTAGTTTCCATGGGGATTATTGGGTTCACCTGCCTCGGTTAGTAGTCGGCACGCTCAGCTGCTGTCAACCACTAATCAGAGAGCTATTTAGAGTCTGGCTTCATCATTTGCTACTTGCAACAGTTACGTTGGGTAAATTCCTTGTCTCCTTTGCTTCTTGATTCCTGCGCTAAGTCTCGCTTTAGCTTCCCGTGCGATCGCACCCTTTATTTTTGCTTGTTGTCTGCTTTTGGTCCGTGTTTGATTTTTGAGGAATAAATCATGTTCCTACCTGCACGCCTTGTCCGGAGTAGTCTGTCTGCATCCCGGGAGGACAAGACCCGCAGTAAGCTGGGACCCCCCGTCGTGACAAACAATGAATTTTAACAAATCAAACTTGACTTAGAATTTTTTCTGATTTTTAAAGAAACCATTTATTACAAATGCCAGGTAGTGTAATTCAAAACAAATGTTTCTTTTATTTGATGAGCACTGCATACACAAATAATTCAAATATGCAAAATGCAAATTTGAATAATATTTTTTTTAGACTAGATATACATTTGTACTTTTTATGAAATCATTTAAAAAAAACTAAGTTAGGTTTTCAATTTCCGTCAAAGAAGTAAGGGAACAAAAAGTATGCAGGAACAAGAGGAGAAAATTGTTAAATCGTCTGTAACCAAAAATCAAATTTATCGATAGCTGCCTCAAAGCCAGCTGCAGTGGGTATGAAACGAAAACCGGTTCTTATAGAGAACCAGTTCCGAGTGTTTCGATTCCTGGGAATCATTTGCCAGTTTTGTTAATGATTCCCTTATCGATTATTGTTGGCTCGCATGATGTCACCGCTCGAGAGTTATTCATGAGAAAGAGTTAATCACAAACGGGCAACTTGCAATATACTTGCAAAGTGGATATTTCATTAGGGGGAGGAAATACTACCAGTAGCAGGGGCAACATCAGCACATTGTCTGCTGTTATTACTGCAGGTAATTATATCTAACTAAAACTGTCTGTCATGTTAGCGCTTCATTATGAAACCTGCTATTTTTACCTGTAAACGTGAAATTATTACTTGTCACGCGTGATATGACGAGAGACAGCGTCTGACTGGTTTATAGGCTGCACGCCTCCTCACTGTCTGAGAAGTGTTCTCCACAACATAGTCACTGCAATCAGTCAGAAAGATTGCATATGCTTATTTTTCTGCAAAAAAATGTTTATTGTCAAGTTTATGGTTGCAGAATAGCACAATGCACAGTTCCATTGAACTTGGCTTCCTCCATTTTTTAATTGGCCACTGTATTTATACGTACTTTTGAATGGTCAACTCATATATTCATGTGAGTTTAACATAATATTTTTAATTTCTATTAGAAACATTTGAACTTTCTTTCGTAATTGTCAAAGAATAATGTATCTTGTATTTTATATTCATTTTTACAGTAAAAGATTAATTTTATTTTTATATAATAATTATTTTCATAACAAATATTGTTTTCCTTGGCACCTCCCCTGGGCTATGGCACCGTTTCGAGGATGTGGGCCTCTTAAGACTTAAGCCCTCAATGTTGGATTTGTAAACTTATGTTTTAAACTAAACAATAATGATGCTAATTTGTTATCCAATTTTCCAAATGTTATATATTGGTCTCCATTTAAATATTATATCTAACTGTATGTATTTTATTGTACTGTTTTGTTTTAATTTTGGTGTTCTCCAACTTTCATGTACAAAACCCAAAACCAGTGAAGTTGGCACGCTGTGTAAATCATAAATAATAACAGAAAACAATGATTTGCAAATCCTTTTCAACCTGTATTCAATTGAATAGACTGCAAAGACAATATATTTAATATCCAAACTGAGAAACATATTTTTTTTGCAAATAATCATTAACTTTGAATTTAATGGCAGCAACACATTGCAAAAAAAATTGGCACAGGGGCATTTTTACCACTGTGTTACATCACCTTTCCTTTTGACAACACTCAGTTAACGTTTGGGAACTGACGAGACCAATTTTTTTAAGCTTTTCAGGTGAAATTATTTTCAATTCTTGCTTGATGTAACTGTCTCCGTTGTCGTATTTTGGACTTCATACTGCGCCACTCATTTTCAATGGGAGACAGGTCTGGACTACAGGCAGGCCTGTCTACTGCCCGCACTTTTTTACTACAAAGCCACACTGTTGTAACATGTGCAGAATGTGACTTGGCATTGTCTTGCTGAAATAAACAGGGGCGTTCATGAAAAAGACGTTGCTTGGATGGCAACATATGTTGCTCCAAAACCTGTATGTACCTTTCACCATTAATTGTGCCTTCACAGATGCGTAAGTTACCCATGCCTTGGGCACTAATACAACCACATACCATCACACATGCTGGCTTTTGAACAGCTTTGAACTATAACAGATGGTTCTTTTCCACTTTGGTCCAGAGGACACGATATCCACAGTTTCCAAAAACAATTTGAAATGTGGACTCGTCAGACCACAGAACACTTTTCCACTTTGCATCAGTCCATCGTAGATGAGGTTAGGACCAGCGAAGCTGATGGTGTTTCTGGGTGTTGTTGATAAACGGCTTTCTCATTGCATAGTAGAGCTTTAACTTGCACTTACAGATGTGGCGGCCAACTGTAGTTACTGACAGTGGTTTTCTTAAGTGTACTTGAGCACATGTGGTGTTATTCTTTACACAATGATGTCGTTTTTTGATGCACACAATTTCCCAACTCATATGGAAACGGGGTTTGTAGCAAACATACATTTTATGTCTATTACAGTGCATTTTCCCATGTAACATAAAGTACAAATATAAATTAAATAACTATATTGATTTGCTTATCAATTTGATTTAACCAAATTATTATGCAGAATTGAATATAGAATCGGAATCATGAAATTTGTATCAATACCCATCCCTACTTGTTCCTATCGTCGCAGAGTTTGAAAATGAGTCTCCATTACGTTTCGGTGTGGGTGTTGTTGGTCTGGACCCCAGGATGCAGAGACGGCAGGCGAAGTGCAGGTACAAATGTATTTAATAACAAAAACAAAAATAATGCACAGGAAGCATATGGGACGCTATGAAGCATGGAAGTACAAAGCACAATGATCCTGGTGTGTCCTGATTGCCAATCAGGAATAGGTTAGGGAGCCAGCGCTTGTGTCACGGCATAGACTCGAACCTGCGTTTCCTCGGCAGCTGGAGCTACCGGCACCTCTGCTGGCAGCACACTCAGACACGCCCTTGCTCGCGCTGAGCGCAGCATGCCTACGCAGCAACAAGCCTGCGGACAATCATTAATCAGCGCACCTGGCCCCGATGAGAGGGAGCGGCATAAAGTCCAGCGCACTCGAGGAACCTTTGTCAGAACGTCTCCTGTTTTGCGTCTCGACATCCATCTGGATTCCTGACTGCCTTCCTAAATTCTCGACCCCTGCTCGGACACGTATTACGCTGCCTCACTCCTATCCTCGACCGCTTGCCTGTTAACGGACTGCCTCTTCTCCTTGCCCCACCCTTGATTCGACGAAGGATGCATCCAACACTCACAGACAACAACGCCTGGTAACATTTACACTAGAGATGCGCAGTTTGCGGTCACAACCGCGGAGTCCGAGAATAAACCGCGGGTCAGGCGGGTGACATGACGAAAAAAATAGATTTTAAATAGATTTGGGCGGGTGGCAGTTGAACCAATTCGGAAATATATATTGTAATAATCCCAGGAATGTAGGCTCATAAAACTTCTTTGTTTGTCTTGTCTTTATTGCACAAGATGTAATACAACCACACAACAGCTCTCATGTCTCTAACGCTTTTCCCGGGACAACTCGAACTCTCACTTCCTGTCGATAACGTCACTTCCCTATCCCTCCCGGAAGTCCCGACCCCAGCCAAAGTCATTGGCTAACACCCCGTAGCCAGCCGCTGCATCATACATGTTAAATGTTATGTTGAAGAGGTTCATTTAGCCTACTGACGTGTATCTATAAATGGTTGATTTATATAGGCTAGTAGGTAAAGTGTTGTACCTGACAATTCTTGATGGTACAATCCATATATCACATCACAGACAATGTCACGCTAACATCACGTGACACCTCTGATGAAGGCTGCAGAAGCAAGGTAGCCCAAACTTGTCAGGTACAACACTTTACCTTACTAGCCTATAGAAATCAACCATTTATAAATAGTTAAATGTTGTTACCCACATACGAAAAACGAGCAGCACTCTTTGAAACAGTATGTGGGCATACTTTTATTTTGAAGTGTCTCGTTTGGTCTGTCGACGGATGTAAGGAAGCTACTTCCGGGTATGGCCAACGAGGTATTTGTCATTTGTTGGTATTTTACTTGGTAAAATGTTTGATCCACATGCTGTGCATGTTATTTTTTTTCACGTTTGTAACATGCTTTATTTATTACAGTTTTCACGGTGAATTTGAAAGGAAAGTAAGCCTTCGAATAAATCAGTTCAAGAAAGCCATTGTGTCTGTGCTATTTGGAGGGAGTTACACTTTCTAACCTCACTAATGCCTTGCATCGTCTATATTAGATATATAACAAAGGGCAGGTGGCGGGTGAGTGGCGGGTGGAACGACTTTAGTGATGCGGTTGCGGATTATATAATTGCCTATCCGCGCATCTCTAATTTACACTATTAATTATATACATAGCCTACACCCATTCACTTAGTGTAGCATACACACGCCACTTATTCATCGAAGGTTTAAATAAACCTTGTAAACCGCAGTTCTGCCTTAGTTGTCGCCGCCTTCCCTTCTCTGAACACAACAGCTTGAACAGAAGTAGTGGCAAAAAGGAGGCGAACAGAACAAAAATAAAACCGCTAGACAGGACTTAAAACAAAGTACTAAAAAGTAATGATTATTGTCGTGAGATATCAGGACAGTCTCCAGCTTTTGGATCATGGGACAAAGTACCCAGACACAAGCATAGGTGAAATATGCCAACTCGATTCAGAAAGCAGACCCAAATTACATAAAAAGAACCAATACAAATTAGTACAAAAGAACAAAGTGCTTTTGTGCAGCTCTCAGTAGATGTAAGTGTACCTAAATTTGTGGCTGGTGAATATCCAGCTGGACAGAAATGCAGCATGAGCGCAACCCAAAATATTGTCAACTCCGTGGAGACCGTAAGACAATGACAGTGAAAAGCCCTGACATTCAACAGATGGGACGCCCATCAGGTAGGAGTTCAAAGCAGAGCATCCTCTGGAAGTATGGACTGAGCTGGTGGATGTGCGGTACGGCCAAGGAGACGGAGAGAGGCGAGGGGAGAAGAAGAAGTGATGAGATGCCAGCAAAGTGAGTGAAAGAGAATAGATATCGAATATGAGCGAGAAGGGAAGGGAAAGAAGACAGAAAAGGGATGTGGGGGGTAGACCGCAGGTGGCAAGATGCAACGACGAAGACATCATCATCACAACATACCTTGGTGCAGATCAATCCTGTAGCGCTGGAGTCAGACATGTTTCTCTTGCCAGCGCTCCCCCCTCCCCACCCCCCAGAGAAGGTGGAGCCCTCCCCCCGACAGTTGTTACCATCAGTATAAGAGCTGACATTGCTGCGTTGCTTCAACACTCATTTTCCTATACAAAATTGATGCAATGACTGCAAAGCTGCTGCGTGTGCACCAGTGCAGCATCAGCTCCACCCTGATAGATCATCAAGCATCACACGTTGCTTGTCCGGGCTTTTTTTTTTTTTTTAAAGCTTTTTGCAGCCAACCTTTTATACAAAAAAAAACTGGCCTGGTGTCTCATCTTTCGACTGGGCACAGGGGGGAGAACTGCTATACATAAGAAGGAACAAAGACTGAGCCCTTATGTAAGCTACTGTAAGTTCAAAGATGATGACAAAAAAACGTGGAAGGGAGGGAGTCGCGTCTGTGTTTATCATTCGTCTGCCGTTAGTGATGCACAATTTGGCATAAACTGGGAGAAGGATTACAAATGAAAGATAAACAAAGCAAGTGTGATAATCTGGCCACCGTGAGACACTAGAACAGCTGTCGTGTGCTTTGGCGAGATTCTATGTAAATCTTTTCAGAATGATAAACATTATGCCAAAGATATGTGACATTTGTTTTGAATAATACCTACCGTATTTTTCGGACTATAAATCGCAGTTTTTTCATTGTTTGGCCGGGGGTGCGATTTATACTCAGGAGCGATTTATGTGTGAAATTATTAACACATTACCGTAAAATATCAAATAATATTATTTAGCTCATTTACGTAAGAGACTAGACGTATAAGATTTCATCGGATTTAGCAATTAGGATTAACGTTGACCCCGATTTAAACAAGTTGAAAAACATATTCGGGTGTTACCATTTAGTGATCAATTGTACGGAAAATGTACTGTACTGTGCAATCTACTAATAAAAGTATCAATCAATCAATCAAAAACAGATTGTTTGGTAAAGGTATAGCATGTTCTATATGTTATAGTTATTTGAATGACTCTTACCATAATATGTTACATTAACATAGGCACCTTCTCAGTTGGTTATATATGTGTCATATAACGTACACTTATTCAGCCTGTTTTATTTATTTTTAATTGCCTTTCAAATGTCTATTCTTGGTGCTGGGTTTTATCAAATAAATTTACCCCCAAAATGCGATTTATACTCCAGTGCGACTTATATATGTTTTTTTCCTTCTTTATCATGCACTTTCGGC
This sequence comes from Nerophis ophidion, assembly GCF_033978795.1. Taxonomy (NCBI): domain Eukaryota; kingdom Metazoa; phylum Chordata; class Actinopteri; order Syngnathiformes; family Syngnathidae; genus Nerophis; species Nerophis ophidion. The sequence continues at coordinate 33,284,712 of NC_084616.1, read as the reverse complement.
AGGTGCGACTTATACTCCGGATCGACTTATACTCCGAAAAATATGGTATTTGTCACTGGAGCATATGGCCGATTCCACCATTTGCATCCCCAGAAAACAGAACGCATACACAAAAAAAAATGAACAGTAAATAATAAGCAAAGTGATTTGATATTTACTAAATAGGATTAAAAAAACTGCGATGAGGTGGCGACTTGTCTAGGGCAGTGGTTCTTAACCATTTTTCAGTGATGTACCCCCTGTGAACATTTTTTTTTTTTATTCAAATACCCCCTAATCAGATCAAAGGATTTTTGGTTGAAAAAAAAGAGATAAAGAAGTAAAATACAGCCCTATGTCATCAGTTTCTGATTTATTAAATTGTATAACAGTAATGGTAAATGGTTGTACTTGTGTAGCGCTTTTCTACCCCTTTTAAGGAGCCCAAAGCGCTTTGACAGTATTTCCACATTCGCTCATTCACACACACATTCACACACTGATGGCGGAAGTTGCCATGCAAGGCACTCACCAAGACCCATCAGGAGCAAGGGTGAAGTGTCTTGCCCAAGGATACAACGGACGTGACTAGGATGGTAGAAGGTGGGAATTGAGCCAATAACCCCCCGATTGCTGGCACAGCCACTCTACCAACTTCGCCACGCCGTCCCACCAACAGTGCAAATTATTGCTCATTTGTATGGGTCCTTCTTGAACTATTTGGAAAAAAAGATATAAAAATAACTAAAACCTTGTTGAAAAATAAACAAGTGATTCAATTATAAATAAAGATTTCTACACATAGAAGTAATCATCAACTTAAAGTGCCCCCTTTGGGGATTGTAATAGCGATCCATCTGGATTCATGAACTTAATTCTAAACATTTCTCCACGATAAAAGAAATCTTTAACATCAGTATTTATGGAACCGGTCCACAAAAAATCTAGCTGTCAACACTGAATATTGCATTGTTACATTTTTTTCACAGTTTATGAACTTACATTCATATTTTGTTGAAGTATTATTCAATACAAGTATTTATAAAGGATTTTTGAATTGTTGCTATTTTTAGAATATTTTAAAAGTCTCACGTACGCCTTGGCATACCTTCAAGTACCCCCAGGGGTACGCATACCCCCATTTGAGAACCACTGGTCTAGGGTGTACCCTCTCTTCCGCCCGAATGCAACTGAGATTGGCTCCAGCCATTCCCCCCCCCGGCCCCGTAAGGGACAAGCGGTAGAAAACGGATCGATGGATGGATTTAAACGATTACCTTTACCACATGAAAAATAACAATTGTTGCCTTTCACTGCCATAGTGAAATAATTCCATCCATCCATCTTCGTATTGTGAGGCAGAGTAAACAGCTAAATATACTAAAATGTTAAATGCTCAGTGGTCTCGTGGTTAGAGTGTCCGCCCTGAGATCGGTAGGACGTGAGTTCAAACCCCAGCCGAGTCATACCAAAGACTATAAAAACGGGACCCATTACCTCCCTGCTTGGCACTGGAATTGGGGGTTAAATCCCTAAATGCAGTTTGGATTAATGTAGCAACTGACGGTTTAGAAAGTCTTTGCACTATGCGCTTCAGCATCTGCTGACTCCTCTCTGTCAGCTAACGTGGCCAACCACTTGGTGGCTGACTTCCCAAACTCTTCACTTTTCTTAGAATAAAGTTAGACTATGGAATATTTAGGAGCGAGGACATTTCACGACTGGATTTGTTGCACAGGTGGCATCCTATGACAGTTCCACGCTGGAAATCACTGAGAGTGGCCCATTCTTTCACAAATGTTTGCAGAAACAGTCTCCATGGCAAAGTGCTTGATTTTATTTACCGGGCTAAGTGAATAGGCCACTTGATTCTCATCATTTGGATGGGTGGCCAAATACTTTTGGCAATATGGTGTATGTGAAGCATTTTAAAAATATATTTCAGTATATAGATTGCCGCATAAGTTACATTAATTCCCACTCTTTGTATTTTATGGATATATTTTTGTTCAATGTCCCATATTACTTTTTTAACACTTATAAATAAGTCTCAGAGGTCCCATAAAAGTGTACTGGAAATTTACTGCCCTGAATCTAGCCTTGATGATAGAATTTAGACAGTTTAAATGTAATTTTAAATGTGCTATTCTGAACATTTTATGTATCTGTAGTAGGATTCTACACTATAGCGACACTAATAAAGTACAGTGGTATTAATGAATCAAAAAATGTACCATACTGCCTTTGACTTTTTGTGTTATGGACATGATGGCGTGCCGTGGTGACATTGCGTGTAATATGAACCGAGGCACGTCGCGAGTCAACACGCGCACAAAGCGATTACACGCAAAAACAGTGTAGAGAAAGAAGACAGAGAATTGACATATTTTGGCTTTAAAACTAGCAATAAAGGTGAAACTAGTCGTTATGGTTTGTACAGTCCTTTGAGACATTTGTGATTTAGGGCTGTATAAATCAACATTGATTGATTGATTGATTGATTGAAACTATAAACACTAAAGAACCGCTCCGCATGCGGTTCTTTAAAACATAGCTAGCTCGCGGCTAACGTCTCTCCGCAGTGTTTTAGCTACTCCTAAACCTCCTAAACCACCAATCCTCACCTCCATGGCAACAAATAAACTATGTTTCTCACAAGTATCATCCCTGCAGGACAAGTAATAGTTAAACATGCTTCACAACACACTCTCAGACAATACAATCGCTAACCGGTAAATAAATGGGTGGATCTATACAAGTATCAACTATAACGATACCATAGGCAAGAGCGTTATTTATTATATACTACATTGATGATGTTTTTATTATCGCAAAATATTTTGTATTTTTTTTATTGTTTATATAATCAGGAAATACATTCCTGGATGCAAGAGAACTTTAATTATGACCAATGTACGACCGTGTAACTACTTGGTATTGGATTGATACCCAAATTTGCAGTATCACCCAAAACGTATGTAAAGTAACCCAAACCACAAAAAAAAGAAGTGCTTTTTTGCATTTGAACACAAGTGTAGATAGAACATGTTCAAACAGAAACTAAGCAGCCTATCCAGCTGCACTCGAGCGGAAGGCAGCGTGCACCCTGGACAAGTTGCTATCTCATAAACCATCACCCACAAAATATATTTGAAGCAAGTGAAGCTAAACATCCGTTTGTGAGGTATTTACTTTATTAAAAAATACATTGTTAGTTACCTTTTATGATACATTTTCTAGTCTGATATAAAGGTGTCCACTTTGGAGGCCACTGCTTCTCATAAAGTAAAAGTTGAAAACACTAAACTGAAAATTATTGTTTTGAACTTAATGAACTGGATGTTTACATTGTCACTTTAAAGACATCAACTGTGTGTTTGTGTTTTTATATTTGCTTGAAACAGTGAATGTCCCTGCAAAATTATTTGCACTTACAAATGTATGTTTGTAGTAGGATTAGAAGAACATGTTTGCGTTATGTTTGTTTTTAATTACAGTAATTTTATGGACAACAATGGAAAGAAGCTTTTTGGCTTTTTGTGCCATCCATTTGCCTTTTTAAAGCATAACATGGATTCAATTGTTTAAGATGTCAATAAACTTCTCGATCAAAACAATTATCAATTAAAGTGTGTTTATCCTAAACATTCCGGCCATTTGATTCCACACACTATGGCATTTTTAGGTCTTTTTTTTGGACATTTACAGTGATAATATCGTACTGTGAGATTTTGATACCATTACAGCCCTACAAAATAAAACAATTGGAAATGAAACAATATGTTACTGCATAGGTCAGCAGCCAAATTAGGAGCCTTTGTAACCCGTTTGCTTACTTACTACTTAAGGAAAAGTTGCCTACTATATTCATTATCTTATATAATGCCAAAATTGTTCAGGGATCCATCTTGACTCCTCTCTGACCCTCGGTCCGTTCCGTAGGATAGAGAAATGCAATGGCATCCAGGTTTTGTTGAGCCACTAGCTCAAAAATAGCGATCAGTAATGCACAAAGAAAGGGGAATATTATGGAAATCTCAGATCGAAAGCCATGGCAAGTTATTCTCCCGACAAGAAAAAAATATTTTATCTTCAATCGCCATAAGATGACATCATTGCAGCGAAGGCTGCTGCCTCGTTTTGCCAAATGTAGAGAAAAGGAGCTGTACCTCCGAGTTTACAGTGCAGTTGAGTGTATTATTAATGTATAATGTAGATTGCTACTTTAACTGCTTTTGCAAACTGTAATAATATCTCAGCAGTAAAAAAGGCGAAATAAAAGCCTCGAGTCACAAATATTGGAGATTTTCGTCAAAACACCTTCTAATACCAATCACATACTGTAATTTCGGCTTCACAATAATAGCGCTAAGCTTCACATCTGGTCTAACTACCAAAACAATGAAAAATTGGCTTATATTACAAACATGCTATGTCAAATATGTTTTGAAATATAATATGTTATATATTTACCTAAATAAATGTTTTTTTTAAGCAGATTGAAATTAAGTGTATATTTTTGTATAACTTGTTCTGATTGATAGTCCGCATTTACAAAATGTTTAGAAAGCTAAATATTAAATTATAATAATAGAGACAGTTAAAACATTGTCAATGCAGAGCTATGAATACCATCAACTTGTACAGCATGAATATAAGAAATATACAGAATATAAGAAGGATATATACAGGTAGAAATGTCACAGATTACATCACCAAACATCATTGACAGTCAAACCATGATCGTAACAATCCACATTTTGTGTTATTAATGCATGAAACTGGTATTTAAAAATGGGGATGTAATTCTGAATAAAATGGTTCCTACAGCAGGAATACAAATTCTGTGTTCCTACAAAATATTAAAATTGAAAAATGTATATATTTTTTATTCTCTTTAGAAGGGTGTTTATGATCTTGTTGTTGTTTGAGCAGTTTAAATGTTTCTCCAGTCATAAAAACTAAAAAAAATATATTTGTCTTGGGTACACTTACTAATGACGAAACATTTGATTTATCTGCTGATATAACGATTAATTTGGAGTTAACTAAGAACAAACTGTGATAAAATTTTTCAATCGTTTGACAGCTCTAATCATAAGGTAATTTTTGTTCAAATAAAGCCACCAATGCCTTTTATTTGGTCCTCTTTATGTTCGAAAAGTATTGAAATACATTTTTGCTACCAATCCCAAAACCAGAGTAGTTTTAAAGGCCTACTGAAACCCACTACTACCCACCACGCAGTCTGATAGTTTATATATCAATGATGAAATATTAACAGTGCAACACATGCCAATACGGCCTTTTTTAGTTTACTACATTGCAATTTTAAATTTCCCGGGAGTTTCTTCTTGAAAACGTCACATAATGATGACGTGTACGCGTGACGTCACGGGCTGTTAGGAAATATGAGCGCTGCACACACACACAACTAAATGTCGTCTGCTTTAGCGGCATAATTATACAGTATTTTGGAGATCTCTGTTGCTGAATCTTTTGCAATTTTTTCAATTAATATTGGAGAAGTCAAAGTAGAAACATGGAGTCGGGAAGCTTTAGCCTTTAGCCACACAAATACACGGTGATTCCTTGTGTAAAATTCCCGGAGGTGAAACTTTACTATGGATCACAGTGGTCAAGCGAACATGGATCCCGACCGAATGTCAACCAGCAGGTTTCGGTAAACAAATTGTGGCAAAAAGTCGCTTCTTACCGGAGATCAGCTGAGCTTGCCCCGTCCATAAAGCTGCCGTCGACTTCCCTGAGATATTGGCGTCAAGACACCCGTGGACACACCCCTCCGACTATCAGGTACTGTTAAACTCACTAAAACACTAGCAACACAATAGAAAGATAAGGGATTTCCCATAATTATCCTAGTAAATGTGTCTAAAAACATCTGAATCCGTCCCAATGCAATTGCGTTTTCTTTTTTTTTAACTTGTTTTTTTTTTGTTTTTTTGTTTTTTCTAGTCCGTCGCTATCAATATTCTCAAACACAAATCTTTCATCCTCGCTCAAATTAATGGGGAAATTGTTGTTTTTTTCGGTCCGAATAGCTGTTTTTGTTGGAGGCTCCCATTAAATACAATGTGAATATTCGAGGAGCCATCAACATGGGACGTCACTGTCTGCGACTTCCGGCAAATGCAGAGCTTTTCTTTTAGCGACCGAAAGTTGAGAAATTTATTGTGGATGTTCTCTACTAATTCCTTTCAGCAAAAAATATGGTAATATCACGAACTGATCAAGTATGACACATAGAATGGACCTGCTATCCTCGTTTAAATAAGAAAATCTCATTTCAGTAGGCCTTTAATGTTAGTGAGCTTAGTTTGTCCAAATGTCTAGAGTGTCTAGAGTGGTGTCCAAAAAGCCCAAATTTGTGTACTTTATTCACTTTTTACATACAGTATTGACTGTAATCCAAGATGATATATGAAAAAAGACTATTAAATAATAGGTAACTGGGTTAAAATTTTTTTTATGCAAACCAGTATATCTAATCTGGAAATGTGCCGTTGTTGAGTGTCACAGTATGCGGGAGGCAGCATGCAGGTAAAAAGGTATCTAATGCTTAAACCCAAAAGAAACTAAAGGCAAGTGCCGCTAAGAAAAAACATTGAAGCTTAGGGATGGCTATGCAAAAGAAAGCTAAAACAGAACCGGCTGCAAAGTAAACAAAAACAGAATGCTGGACGACAGCAAAGACTTACAGCGTGTGGAGCAGATGGCGTCCACAAAGTATATCCGTACATGGCATGACAATCAACAACAAATTAGGAGCGCAAGACAAGAACTAAAACACTATACACAGGAAAACACCAAAAAACTCCAAATAAGTCACGGTGTGATGTGACAGGTCGTGACAGTACACCTACTTTGAGAGCTATAGTGATACATGCTTGGTTACGGTTTGAATTCATATCCAACAATTACGAGAACAACATTTTACTGTCAGTATCGGCTGCTTAGTTTTATTTTTAAAAGTTTTATGCTGGTGAGATTTTTTCTATGAAAAAAATGTGCCTTGGCTCAGAAAAGATTGAAAAACACTAACTTAAAGTTAATTTTGCATAATAGGGGATACTTAGATATGTTATATCAGAAGAAATCCAGGGATTTTGGGCCCCATGAAAAGAATCTTTACAGGGCCCCCAACACATAATTTCATATAATTTCATCATCATTAGGGGCTTCTCTGGGCCCCCCTCCATCATGGGCCCCTAGAATCCGTCTCCTTTACCCCCCTTTTCGGCGCCCCTGCATAGTAGTATACATGTCTTGATTTCCCCAGACTTTTAAAACCATGCATAGTCAGAAGATGGCTTCAAATATCCAACAGTCAGCACCATCAGTACTGTAACAGGAAATGAAGTGAAAAAGAGTGGCACCCTGCACCAGGAAGATGCTGCAGTGAGTCAGCAAACCACCATTTTCCATACTCTGATGTCTCAACAAGTTAGAGAGGAGGAGGCCTCCATAGCAGGAGACAGCCCCGTTGATCCTGGCCAGCCCGGGTTGAATGCTGGCTTTCTAAGCAGCCCGAAGCACTGAAGACCCTACTTTGGTGTCCATTATGCTCTCATCAGCCTCATGCAATGTAAGGATGAAGTCCACTCCACCAGAGCTTTTAGCCCAACATGTCTCAGGGCTTTTTCCCCCCCTCTGCAACGGCTATTTTAGTGAAAGGCAAGCCAGCAGGCAATAATACAAGCGCACATTAGCAAGGGGCTCTCTCACATGCCTTTGGAGCAGACTATACTGGGTGACTATTTTCATCATTAGTGCTGAACATCAAGGAGAATTTGGGGAACAGTAACTCCAACACAGGATGCTGGGATATAATAATAATACAAAAAAACCCCCACAAGGCAAGAAACAGCCAGAAGCAAAGACAGGACATGTTGTGTAACATAATTTAACAAGAAAAGTGGAACTATCATCTCATCATAATCAAAAATGTAGCAAAAGATGATGATGTAGTAAAGACAATGAGGAAGATACAGCTGGGAATAACAGGGAGGTGGATGAACAATAGCACAATCTTTTATTTTTTTACAGTTCCCTCAATCTAATTATAGTCTTACTCTCCTCCCTCATGCTCAACTCCTTTACCTCCATCACCTCTTTCATTTATTTGCCCCTCATCCTCCGCACTAATGTACATTCTCTCTTTTCTCCCCTTTTTGTGCTCCATCTTCCATTTCCTCACTTCTCCTCCATTTCCTCCCCTCGTCCCTCGCAAAAGGGTTGGGCTGAGGGTTGTCAAAGTTCACTGACTTTTGATGAATTCCCCTCAGAAAGATGCAAAGCAGATTTGAGACGGGCTCAGCTATATTGTCAGATAGCCCGTCTGAGTGTGAACTTGGTGCCTCAATGGGGAACGCGCACAGACAGCGGCTGAGCTGCTAGATAGTTGAATATTACATCCTGCAGTATTGTTTTATCCTCTTGGTACTGTCGTGCAGGTGTGTGATTGTTTCTTTTTATAGCTCTTTGCACAAGGGCCCCCAAATATGAGGACAAGGAGAGACATGCAGACGGAAAAAGATAAGACAAATGAAAATGCAACGGATTCAGCAACTCAATAGTTAGATCTTATTGGGTTGTCTTTTCTGTTTCAACTTGTTTAAGTGTTTAACCATGAAATTGTTCAATAACAACACTGTTGAAAACTGCTCCTGCAGTTATATTGGTAATGGTTTTATTTGTTTCGGACATGCTTTACGTTAGTGCAAAGGAGTCAAAATCAAGGACCACATCATTTCATGTGGCCCACAAAAGCCTGGAATTAATATGCGTCTTTTCTTACTAAATGTATTCATTCTCTTCATTATAACAAAAAAATAATAATTAAATAAATGAATAACGTTTTATGGTTCCTGTTTTCTAGCTACGGGTAATCTTCCTTTATCCAGGGAAGGTCCATTGCAATTAAAGGGGAACATTATCACAATTTCTGAAGGGTTAAAACCAATAAAAATCAGTTCCCAGTGACTTATTTTATTTTTCGAAGTTTTTCTCAAAATCTTACCCATCACGCAATATCCCGAAAAACGGCTTCAAAGTGGCTGATTTTTACCATCAGTAAATCCACCCATCCATTATCCTGTGACATCACAGCGTGAAACAACCAGAAACAAACATGGCGGATAGCACAGAAAGGTATAGCGATAGTAGCTCGGATTCAGACTCGGATTTCAGCGGCGTAAGCGATTCAACAGATTACGCATGTATTGAAACGGATGGTTGGAGTGTGGAGGCAGGTACCCAAAACGAAATTGAAGAAGAAACTGAAGCCATTGAGCCATATCGCTTTGAACTGTATACAAGCGAAACCGACGAAAACGACACGACAGCCAGCGACATGGGAGGAAGATAGGACGAATTTTGTCGATCGCCTTCTAACCAACGATTGGTATGTGTTTGTTTGGCATTAAATGTGGGTGCATGGAAAGGCTGGATGCAAATATAGCTACAAATGAGGCATAATGATGCAGTATGTACATACAGCTAGCCTAAATAGCATGTTAGCATTGATTACCTTGCAGTCATGCCGTGACCAAATATGTCTGATTAGCACACTCCACATAAGTCAATAACATCAACAAAACTCACCTTTGTCCAATATTGCAGATTTCTTTGACTTTATCGTTGGAAATGCATCTGTTTTGAGTGTCGCAGGATATCCACACATTCTTGCCATCTCTGTCATAGCAAAGCTGTTGTCGGTAAAGTGTGCGGAACAAACGAGGGACTTTCGCATCTTTTGGCCACTGGTGCAACTTGAATCCGTCTCTGTTCGTGTTGTTACACCCTCCGACAACACAACGACGAGGCATGATGTCTCCAAGGTACGGGAAAACAGTCGAAAAAACGGAAAATAACAGAGCTGATTTGACTTGGTGCATGTAATAAGATTGAGAAAATGGCGAATCGCTTCATGTTGTGACGTCACGGGTGAAAGGCCATCGCTCCGACAGGCTATCAATTGAAAGGCGTTTAAATCGCCAAATTCACTCTATTAGAGTTCGGAAATCGGTTAAAAAAATATGGTCTTTTTTCTGCAACATCAAGGTATATATTGACGCTTACATATGTCTGGTGATAATTCCCCTTTAAGAATCCCTCGTTCAAGCATACCTGCCAACCCTCCAGATTTTCCCGGGAGATTCTCGAATTTCAGTGCCCCTCCCGAAAATCTCCCGGGGCAACCATTCTCATGAATTTCTCCCGATTTCCAGCCAGACAACAATATTGGGGGCGTGCCATAAAGGCACTGCCTTTAGCATCCTCTCTCACCTGTAAAAGAGACTATCATATATGTCTCCGGTAACCATAGGTTTATATATAACCCATAAAGTAGGCAGGCACGGAGCTATTTCTCAGCATGTGTTTATTCCAGCCGGCACTTTAATACACTGACACACAACATCTGGATTCCCATCATGCATTGCTTCAAAACTACAGCAAGTAGTAATGTCCAAAATTTCCTGCCAAACAACAATATTGGGGGTGTGCCTTAAAGGCACTGCCTTTAGCGTCCTGTCTCACCTGAAAAGGAGACTATTATATATATCTCCGTTATCCATAGGTTTATCTATAACCCATAACACGGTGGCCGAATGGATATAGTCACTCATGAACGGTCAGAGAAGCACAAGGCGGCGGCAACGCAGCACCGGTCACAGCTCAGTATTAATGGCCACCTTGCTAAATGGAGAACCGAAGGTGTAACATATGCCGAGACAAAGATGGCTATGCTGATACTGAAGCTGCAAGAAACATCCCATTCTCATTTCCGGATGTTTTCAACAAATCCGTGAAGGATATGTTCCCAGATTCAGGGATCGCTTGCCAGTACTCAAATGGCAGAACAAATGCTACTCATATAGTGAAAGGTAATCGTTATTTTTCTTTTAAGTAAGCAACAAGTACAGTACAGTTAGTAAAACAACTGTGTTTTCATTACTGTGTACAGTACTATATATATATAGTATATATAGCCTATCTCAGCTATATATATATATATATATATATATATATATATATATATATATATATATATGTATACATATATACATATGTATACATATATATGTATATATGCATATATATGTATATGTATATGTATATATATATGTATATATGTGTATATATATATATATATATATATAAGAAATACTTGAATTTCAGTGAATTCTACCTGTAAATATACTCCTCCCCCCTTAACCCTGCCCCCCGGCCGCGCAGTCCCCAACCCCTCCAATCTCCTGAATTCGGAGGTCTCAAGGTTGGCAAGCATGCTTTCAAGAGAGTCCTGTCATAAACACTCATACACTAACGCGTGTGGCTGGCAACTAGAACAGGGTGGGTGAAATATCTGGCCCAAGGACATAACAACACAACCCGTTTCCGACTTTCAATGACTTTATTGACTAGCGATAACACAACACGTAGAAACATATCCAACAGTTTAACCCTGAGCTTAAACTGGTAATGCCACTGTTGCGAGCTGACATCAAACATCATTCAACAGGCAGGGCCTTTAAAAGGCACACACTTAAAGGGGTCATATCATGCTTTGTTTTTTCTATTAGTTACCGTATTTTTTGGACCATAAGACACACCGGAATATAAGGCGCACTGCCGATTAGCGTTTCTTTTCAGGTCTATTTTCATACCAAAGCAGGATGGTGTGATAAATTTGCTTGCAAATGCGACTAAAAATAGGCTGTGTGACTTGAAAAAAACGCAGAGGATTTTAGCATGTATATGTATGTACGAGCCAGTCTGAGGATAGAGAAAAATAATGAATTATTGGCTACAACTTTGAACTACAACTGAATAAAAATGTCAGTCAAGCCTCTACCATGTATGGAAATATCCGCCGACGTAACTAAGGCAAAACACGTCACTAAAGTTTCAAATCCCAAACGGCTCGTTTGGAAAGAGGCACACGCCTGAGTCACAGATACAAATAAGGCAACAAGAGAAGTATTCCACACTTCCATCCATCCATCCATTTTCTACCGCTTATTCCCTTTTGGGGTCTCGGGGGGCGCTGGTGCCTATCTCAGCTACAATCAGGCGGAAGGCGGGATACACCCTGGACAAGTCGCCACCTCATCGCAGGGCCAACACAGATAGACAGACAACATTCACACTCACATTCACACACTAGGGCCAATTTAGTGTTGCCAATCAACCTATCCCCAGGTGCATGTCTTTGGAAGTGGGAGGAAGCCGGAGTACCCGGAGGGAACCCACGCATTCACAGGGAGAACAAGCAAACTCCACACAGAAAGATCCCGAGCCTGGGATTGAACCCAAGACTGCAGGACCTTTGTATTGTGAGGCAGACGCACTAACCCCTCTTCCACCGTGAAGCCCTATTCCACATTTCTCTTTTGTAAAGTAAATCTGTAAAGCAAATATGGCCATTTACATCAACAATAGTGTTTTATTAATATCTCTGCCACACCTCCATGGTTTGAATTCAAATTTCCCGGAGTTATGGGGTTCCTGAATACACAAAAGTGAGTAAAATTGGAATTTCATAACACGACCCCCATAAAGTCACGGATATTACATTTTGCTTTCTAATCTCATAAATCATCTCTCAACGGCACATGCCAAATATTTAAAGGTTTTTCAAAAAAGGCAACTGAACAGACCAATTACTTTTCCCTGGTAACAAAATACATTTATGAAGGAGTCATTCAGTTACTACTAAATCAAAAACTTTCTTGGAAAAGAAACTACCTGTACTAACAATAACTAATTACGTTTTAAAAATGAGTGCACAGCTACTGTCCAAAGAACAGAGGCACTGTTGATTAAAGGCCTACTGAAACCCACTACTACCCACCACACAGTCTGATAGTTTATATATCAATGATGAAATATTAACATTGCAACACATGCCAATACGGGCTTTTTAGTTTACTAAATTGCAATTTTAAATTTCCCGGGAGTTTCTTCTTGAAAACGTTGCGTAATGATGACGTGTACGCGTGACGTCACTGGCTGTTAGGAAATACAGTATGAGCGCTCTACACACACACAGCTAAAAGTCATTTGCTTTAACAGCATAATTACACAGTATTTTGGAGATCTGTGTTGCTGAATCCTTTGCAATTTGTTCAATTAATATTGGAGAAGTCAAAGTAGAAAGATGGAGTTGGGAAGCTTTAGCCTTTAACCACACAAACACACAGTGATTCCTTATTTAAAATTCACGGAGGTGAAGCTTTACTATGGATCACAGCGAACATGGATCTCGTCTGAATGTCAACCAGCATGTTACGTTGAGAAAATTGTGGTAAAAAGTCGCTTTTTACCGGAGAACAGCTGAGCTTGTGCCGCCCATAAAGCTGCCGTCGACTTCCCTGAGACACTGCGTGTCAACACACCTGTGGACACACCCCTCCGACTATCAGGTACTGTTAAACTCACTAAAACACTAGCAACACAATAGAAAGATAAGGGATTTCCCAGAATTATCCTAGTAAATGTGTCTAAAAATATCTGAATCCGTCCCAATGCAATCACGTTTTTTTTTAATCTTTTTTTTTTTTTTTACTCCGTCGCTATCAATATCTTCAAACACAAATATATTATCCTCGCTCAAATTAATGCGGAAATTGTTGTTTTCTCAGTCCAGATAGCTGTTTTTGTTGGAGGCTACCATTAAAAACAATGTGAGGATGTGAGGAGCCATCAACATGTGACGTCATCGTCTGCGACTTCCGGTAGAGGCAGGGCTTTTCTGTTAGCAAGCAAAAGTTGCAAACTTTATCGTGGATGTTCTCTACTAAATCCTTTCAGCAAAAATATGGCAATATCGCGAAATGATCAAGTATGACACATAGAATGGACCTGCTATCCCCGTTTAAATAACAAAATCATATTTCAGTAGGCCTTTAAGTTGCAACTAGTTTGTGGTCTAAAGAAGAATAACATGGCATCAGCTGTGGGAAGTAGAGCTACATCCTTGCAGACCACCAGTACAGTACTCTACATAACTACTATAGACAACACTGGAATGGAAATAGGAGTTCACAACATTGAGAGAGAGATGATTGATAATTTATTTTATTTGGGCAAAAGCAGCAAGGTTAGTCGACTATCTATTTTTAAACGATTTGGCTTTCAGAAGGGCACCTTGTTGTCTCTGCCAGGGAGAAGCTGAACCAGCATTCCAGTCAGAGGTGGACCATCCAGTCTCATGACAGTGCAACCAGAGTCGGACGACGCGGATCAATAGAGGAGCTGCGGATGCATGCACAGACGGAGACGCTCCATCCTGTCCCGAGAAGCTCCACCCTCCTCCTGCTCTAATGTTACCTCGGGATACATTCCCGTTCCGTGCTTGTAATGAGCCATTAGCAGCTCCTGCAGCCTATAAATAAATACCTTCAAGTCACGCTGCAAGACAAGCTATGTACTTTGTTTCCCACCACAGACAACGAGGCCGCTGTGACATCTTGTGTTGGCCATCTGTAAAGGGGACTGCTACTGATGCAATAGGGACAATGCGATGACGCGGAGGCTGGCTGGCGTGCGGCCGTGCACGAATCAATGAGCCCCAGCCAGGAATCTTTTGTTTTTCCATCTACACTGTTGACCCTACGCTTGTCGGATACACCGTACCGTGCACGCTTGCACTTTCTTTCTTCTGAGGAACCCCTCAACCTGAGATCTCCAAACTGATTCAAAGTGCAGGGAGGATGGAGGTAACCAACTAACCCACATAGAGAGCTGTAAGCCTGCTGTGCAGCACAGAATGGCCCACTGCGGCATCTTTCTCTAAATCACTTGTGTTTGCTGCTAGCTGACCTGATTTAGGCTCTCGGTTTGAGTTAGGCCTAATTGGTGCCTCTTGGTGGGCTGGGCTAACCGAGGGAATGTCAGACTTATCAATATGTAATAGTGTCCTATATAACAGCACAATCCAGCTTTACAGGTGAAACATTACAACTTAATTTTGAATATTTGCAGTGAGTTGAACTTGGTGCCTCCCAAGAAGAATTGAGGTTTGTACACAATGGTTCACA